>NW_016838277.1:0-1200 GCF_001698545.2 Rhinopithecus bieti | reverse complement strand
TTTCTGAGAAACTTCTTTGTGACCTGTAAATTCATCTCACAGAGTCAGAGCTTAGTCCTCCGGAAGCAGTTTGCTAACACTCTTTTCGTGGAATCTGCAAAGATATATTGAGGAGCTCATAGGGGCCCATGGTGAAAAAGGAAATATCCTCAGATAAGAAGTAGAGAGACGATTTCTGAGATATTGCTTTGTGATATGTGACTTCATCACACAGAGTTCCACCCTTCCCTTCTTGGAACAGTTTGCTACCACTGTTGTCGTGGATTCTGCAAAGTGATATTTGGGAGCTCATTGAGGGCTATGGTGAAAAAGGAAATTTACTCAGATTAAAACTGGAAAGAAGCCTTCTGAGAAACTGCATTGTGATGTGTGAATGCAACTCACGGAGCTACACGTTTCCCTTCAGTGATTAGTTTGCTAACACAGTTTTCTGGTAATCTGCAATCGGATACTTCTTAGCGGAATGAAGCTTACGGTGACAATGGAAATATCCTCACATGAAAACTACGAAGAAGCTTTCTTAGAAACTTCTTTGTGATGTGTGAATTCATCTCAAAGAGTTACACTTATGTTACGTGGCGCAGTCCATTAACACTGTTTTTGAGGTACCTGAGAAGGGTTTCTTTGGATCACATTGAGGACTACACTGATATAGGTAATATCATCATTTCAAAAGGTGAAAGAAGCTTTCTGAGAAATTTCTTCCCCAGGAACCAGTTTCCTAACACTCTTTTCTTGGAATCTGCAAAGTGGTATTTTGGAGCCCCTAGGGGCCCATGGTGAAAAAGGAAATATCCTCGGACAATAGCTAGAGAGAATCTTTATGAGAGATTCCTTTCAGTTGTGTGACTTCATCACACAGAGTTCCACCCTTCCCTTCTTGGAACAGTTTGATAACACTTTTGTCGTGGATTCAGCAAAGTGATAATTGGAAGTTCATGGAGGGCTATGGTGAAAAAGGAAATATCCTCAGATCAAAACTGGAAAGAAGCCTTCTGAGAAACTTCATTGGATGTGTGAATGCAACTCACAGAGTTACACGTTTCTCTTCAGTGATCAGTTTGCTAACACAGTTTTCTGGAAATCTACAATGGGATAGTTCTTATCGCAATGATGCTTACAGTGACAAAGAAAATATCCTCACATGAAAACAATTAAGAAGCTTAATTAGAATCTTCTTGTTGATGTGTGAATTCATCT
>NW_016838276.1:0-3152 GCF_001698545.2 Rhinopithecus bieti | reverse complement strand
CTACTGGCTGGGCCCAGGCAAGGGAGCCTTGGCAGGAAAAGTTCCTTGCTCTACCTCCACTACACTCAGAGGCCAGTGAGGGGGGTACCAGACAGGACTCCTTCCTCCTTGGTGAAGTGCCCCTGCAGCCCCGCAGTGTCCACGCCATGGATATTTTCTCCACAGAAGTACAATGCTGATTATGATCTGTCAGCTCGGCAAGGGGCAGACACCCTGGCCTTCATGTCTCTCCTGGAGGAGAAGTTGCTCCCGGTGCTGGTGAGTGTGCCCAGACCTCCCAGCACGCATGGTTAGCAGGGGAGGGGTTGGGCACACATAGACCCACCCAGAGACTCAGGACAGCATGGGGTCAGAAGCCCACCTTGAACCAGACAGGTGCACTGGCTCAGACCTGCCTGTTTCTTCCTGCCTACCCAATCCAGGTACATACTTTCTGGATAGACACCAAGAACTATGTGGAAGTGACCCGGAAGTGGTATGCAGAGGCTATGCCCTTTCCCCTCAACTTCTTCCTGCCTGGCCGTATGCAGCGGCAGTACATGGAACGGCTAGAGCTGCTGAGTGGGGAGCACATGCCTGAGGATGAGGAAGAGCTGGAGAAGGAGGTAGCTCTGAGACCGGGGCTGTTGTATGAGATGAGCCCCAAGGATGCTGGCCAGGAATGGGAGTGCTTAGGTGGGGAGGTGGAACTGTTCCCACAGCTGCAAGCCTACCTGTGTCTTCCCTACAGCTGTACCGAGAGGCTCGGGAGTGTCTGACCCTGCTCTCTCAGTGCCTGGGCTCTCAGAAGTCTTCTTTGGAGATGCATGAGTCTGACTCCAAGAGGGTAATGGGTGGCTTGGAAGAAGATACAGGTTCAGATGGAGCAGCTGGGGCTGGAGCTGGGGTGGGCTTAGGCCCTGGACAGGAGGTCCTTGGGACAGATACTGGCCTGCTGACAGTGGGGCTGTGTGTGGGGCCAGAGCCTTCTCAGAGGTACAAAAGGGTAAGGTGGGAGGGCAGCCAGGTACAGGAGGGGCCTGAAGAGCTGTGGGGCACTGAATGTGCCCTTTATGCAGCCCTGGGATAGAGCCCTATTCAGGGCCAGGCTGGCGCCACCTGGGGATCTCTCCCAATACCAGGTCTAGAACTGTGTGTCCTGTCCTTCCCTGATGGCCGCCTGCTGCCCAGAGCCTACCTCAAGGGCTGACTCTTCCTCCAGCTCCATCTTTACCCCTTCTGCCCCAGTGCTTCTCCTCCATCCCACCCTTCTCTCTCTGCTCCAGCCCTGCCTCCTTGGACGCCTTCGTCTTTAGCTACTTGGCCCTGCTGCTGCAGGCAAAGCTGCCCAGTGGGAAGCTGCAGGCCCACCTGCGGGGCTGCACAACCTCTGTGCCTATTGTACCCACATCCTCAGTCTCTACTTCCCCTGGGATGGAGGTAAGGGGCAGATGGGAGGGGCAGCCCTGGGGAGAGTGGGCAGGGATCCAAGAACTCGTTCCCCTAACTCACCTTCCTTCCTTGACCCTCAGCTGAGGTACCACCACCACGCCAGACACCAGTAGGCCCAGAGACTGAGGAGGAGCCATACCGGCGCCGGAACCAGATCTTATCTGTGCTGGCAGGACTGGCAGCCATGGTGGGCTACGCCTTGCTCAGCGGCATTGTCTCTATCCAGCGGGCAACGCCTGCTCGGGCCCCAGGCACCCGGGCCCTGGGCATGGCTGAGGAGGATGAAGAGGAATGATTTGTCCTCACGCTCCCAGGACTGGTTTTCTACTCTCATGCATTCCAGAGGTCCCCGTGCCTCCTCTTTGCTGGTACAGCCAGATACGGGGTGCTGCCCCCCAGAATAAAGCCACTCACACTGACTGGGCTCAAACATTTTATCCTTTAAGAGCTGCCATTTTCTTCGCTAGTCCCACAGGAACCATCTGGGTGCCTGGGCACACCTGCTGCTGCTTTAAGGCTTCTGCCCTGATGCTGACACTGCTGCTCCACGGGCCCAGTTCTGCATCTCCAGGAAAGACAAACAGTCTCCAGTTTTGGGCCCAGCTTTCCTAGTCTCTTCTTTTCCTTAGCCTCACCCTTCATCTTGTGTTTGTACAACAGTGAGCTCACCCTAAGCCTGGGCCCAGGCCCAGTTTCCAAAGCAAGCAGCACACAGTGCACGTTCACATAAGCATGGTGGCTGGGAGGACACTGGGGCTTACTGATCTTTATCTAGGGGCCTCCAGCCCCTGGCACCACCTAGAGGGGAAAGTGAATCACCCAAATCACTGCCCTTGGGCTTATGTCGCTGTAAGCTCACCCTGGCCCTGCTGTGCCCTCTTTAGCCACAGACAGCGTGTGAGCTGACTCTGTCCCTTTAATGCCCAGGCTGAGCTTGAGTATCCACTCCATCACTGGCGACGCCACAGGTAGGTGTGAATGGAGTAGCCAGGTGAGATCGTCTCCAGGAAGCCCACGGCAGGATCCTTGATGGTAAGAGGCACATCCTTAGAGGAGCTAGGGAGTGGGGAGGAGAAGCTAAGAGTGTGATCCTGCCAAGGCCCCGACCCTGTCTTCAGCCCACTTCCCAGACCCCACTATTGCCCTCACCGGTTTAGCACGACCACAACGGCAGAGCCATCGGGATGCATCAGTGCCACTGTGTCCAGGTCGTTCTTCTGACTGGCAACCAGCCCCACTCTCTGGGAACCCTCAGGAATGAACTTGCTGAATGTGGGAACAGATGGTCAGAGTCCCTCGGGGTACCGCCCATGAAACCCTCATCTAAGAAGTCACCCACCCATATACCCACCCCATAACTCCTGCAGAAGCTCTGCCCTGGGTCTCTAGACCTGGAGCCATGCTGCTGGGCACTGACCCTGCTTTTCTACATCGCAGTCCAGCCTCAGGCATTGGGGTTGTCTGTTGCTACCTAGTCACTTCCTGCCTCCATGGTGCAAAAGGGGATGGGTGTGCCCCTCCCGAGGTTCCACCCTAAACACCTTCCTGCTCCCTCATGGTGTAGAGTGATGTAAGCCATCTGATGTAGGAGATGATAAGCCTGGTATGGAATGGGGTGCCCGCCCTCCACTCACCTGAAGTGACCAAGGTGGTAGAACATGGGCTGTTTGTAAAATGTGTCCTTGGTGATGTCTACAATGATGGGACTGTCGACAAAATTA
>NW_016838275.1:0-2004 GCF_001698545.2 Rhinopithecus bieti | reverse complement strand
TTTTTTTTTCTTTTTTCTTTTTTTTTTTTTTTTAGACGGAGTCTCCCTCTGTCCCCCAGGCCGGGGGGCCGGGGCCGGATCTCAGCTCCCTGCAAGCTCCGCCTCCCGGGTTCACGCCATTCTCCTGCCTCAGCAAGTTCTCACTCTCCTCCCAAGTAGCTGAGACTACAGGCGCCTGCCACCTCGCCCGGGTAGTTTTTTGTATTTTTTAGTAGAGACGGGGTTTCACCGGGTTAGCCAGGATGGTCTCGATCTCCTGACCTCGTGATCCGCCCGTCTCGGCCTCCCAAAGTGCTAGGATTACAGGCTTGAGCCACCGCGCCTGGCCCGAAGAAGCATTTTTGTACAACCATGTTCATAACAATTACTTACAATTACTAAGACGTGGTAGTAACCAAAATGTCCAATGACAGATGAGTAGATAAGTAAAATGTATTATTCAGTCTTAAAAAAGAAGGAAATTCTGACATCTGCTGCAACATGGATGAACATTGAGGACATTACACTCTGAAGTAAGTCACAGTCACAAAAAGACAAATACCATGTGATTCCATTTATATGAGGAATTTGACTTATATGATGATTTTGAGTACTCTAAGTAGTCAAAATCATACTACTTAGAGTACTCAAAATCATGGAGATATAAAGTAAAACAGTGATTTCTAGGGGTTTGGGGGAAGGGAGAATGGAGAGTTTTGAATGGGTGCAGAGTTTCAGCTTGGAAAGTTAAAAAGTTCTGGAGATGGATAGTGGTGATGGTTGCGTTACAATGTGAATGTACCTAATGCCACAGAACTGTAAAAGTCAAGAGGTTTAAGATGGTAAAATTTACGTTTATATATATATATAATCATTATTTTTTAATCCAGAAAAAAACTCACTAAATATATTTAATACCATTAAACTGTGCACTTAAAAATGGTTAAGATGGTAAATTTTATGTCATGTTTATTTTTATGTGTACTACAATCTTAAACACTGAAAAAACATATTGATAACTGAGTTTGGTCCTCCGGCAGTAGCCTGCCAACATTTTTTCTAGATGCCAGAATATAGATGACACAAGACAAGAAGCCTAGAAAGAAATACAATCATTAGAACATAGAAGTAATTTTTTTCATTATTTCTGGCTGACATAACACTATCTTCTAACAAACTGTATATTTGATTTACTTACTGGTTTATTTTCAGAATCTCTCAACAAGAGGGTAAGCTCTGTAGTTACTGAGGTTTATGTGTGCCGTGTTCATTGATGGAGAGCTGGCTTACAGAGCAGTGCCTAGCACACAGTAGGAATTCCATTGATATTTGTTGACTAATTAAAGGAAGGAATACTTATTGCTCTCAAATTAATTCCTAGAGTCAGTGTAATCCCCAGGTGGAAATGGTTTGAAATTTAACAAAGCAAACTTGAGATTCATCCAAACAAGTGAAAACAGACAGCTATTGGGGGAGGAGAAGCAGCAGGGGTGAGGGGGATGCAATATAACTTTGCTGATATTAAGCTGTAGTAACCGAAATTATCAAAATATTGACAAATTAGAAATCTAGCCAATGAATCCTGAATTTAATTAATATAAATAAAGATGATATGGCAAATCTATGGGAAAATAAATATTGGATATATGGCATTATTAAAAGAATGACGATCATTAAAAAGTCAGGAAACAACAGGTGCTGGAGAGGATGTGGAGAAATAGAAACACTTTTACACTGTTGGTGGGACTGTAAACTAGTTCAACCATTGTGGAAGACAGTGTGGCGATTCCTCAAGGATCTAGAACTAGAAATACCATTTGACCCAGCTATCCCATTACTTGGTATATACCCAAGGATTATAAATCATGCTGCTATAAAGACACATGCACACTTTTGTTTATTGCGGCACTATTCACAATAGCAAAGACTTAGAACCAACCCAAATGTCCATCAATGACAGACTAGTTTAAGAAAATGTGGCACATACACACCATGGAATACTACACAGCCATAAAAAGGGATGAG
>NW_016838274.1:0-812 GCF_001698545.2 Rhinopithecus bieti | reverse complement strand
AATCTCTCAAAAAGCTTCTCTCTAGTTATTATCTGAGGATATTTCCTTTTTCACGATGAGCCCCAGTGGGCTCAATAATATCACTTTGCAGATTCCACGAAAAGAGTGTAAGCAAACTGCTTCCTGAGGACTAAGTTGTAACTCTGTGAGATGAATTCACATATCACAAACAAGTTCTCACAAAGTTTCTTTCACGTTTTGAACTCATGATATGTCCTTTATCAGCCTAGGTCGCAATGCGATCCAAGTTAGCCCTTCTCAGGTTCATCAAAGACAGTGTTAATGGACTGTTCCAAGAAACATAAGTGTAACTCTGTGAGATGAATTCACACATTACCAAGAAGTTTCTAAGAAAGCTACTTTCTAGTTTTCATCGGAGGATATTTCATTTGTCACAGTAAGCTTCATTGCACTCAGAAGTATCCCCTTGCAAATTTCAAGAAAACTGTGTTAGCAAACTGATCACTGGAGAAAAACGTGTAACTCTGTGAGTTGCTTTCACATATCGCAGTGCCGTTTCACAGACGGCTTCTTTCCAGTTTTGATCTGAGGATATTTCCTTTTTCACCATAGCCCTCAATGAGCTCCAAATATCACTTTGCAGAATCCATGACAACAGTGTTAGCAAACTGTTCCAAGAAGGGAAGGTTGGAACTCTGTGTGATGAAGTCACACATCAGAAAGCAATCTCTCAGAAAGCTTCTCTCTGGTTATTATCTGAGGACATTTCCTTTTTCACCATGGGACCCAATGGGCTCCAAAATATCACTCTGCAGATTCCACGGAAAGAGTGTTAGCAAACTGCTTCCTGA
>NW_016838273.1:0-530 GCF_001698545.2 Rhinopithecus bieti | reverse complement strand
GACCCTGAGCTGCAGACCCAGCGCCCCGCAGACGTGTCAGGATTTTGATCTTATCGAATTCAGTTTAGATCAGGCTTGTATTAACTGATGTTTCTAATGCACACAATTACTAATGCAAGTGTTAATAATAGAAAAATGTATGCTCGAGAAGATACAAGGGGAAAAAAAAGACACTGACACTGAATTTCCACACAGTGTACATGTGGGGCATTGCCCAAGGGGGCAGCTCTGCCGAGGTGCGGTCCCCTCTCTCTAGGGCAGCCGAGCTGTCAGCACAGCAGCTGCCGGGTCACCCCGTGCGGTGGGCACGGCTGGCCGCTTTGGCAGGAAGGCAGAAGAAAATGCCTTATTCTGCCAGTGTACAGAGGGATCGTTGTAAACAGCTACATGAACCTGGCAGCTTCTCCCTACAAAAGATATTAAAAAAGGACATTTGGGGCTAGGCAAGGTGGCTCCCGCCTGTAATCCCAGCTCTTTGGGAGGCTGGAGGATCGCTTGAGGCCTGGAGTTTGAGCCCAGCCTGGGCAACA
>NW_016838272.1:0-623 GCF_001698545.2 Rhinopithecus bieti | reverse complement strand
CTTCACAAAACAGGACATATAAATGCCAATAAAAGATACTCAATCTCAATGAAACCACACTGATATATTACTGCACCCCTACAAGAATGGCAAAATAATTTTTAAATGCCAGGCATCAGCAAGGACGTGGGGTAACAAGAATATCCCTGTTAAATGGTTCAACCATTTTGGGAAAATGTTCAACAATATGTAATACTAAAGTTTTATCACTGGGGTCCCAAAGTGCTGGGATTACAGGTGTCTCTACTGCGCCCGGACCACCCGCACTTTTAAAATAATCAACTTCTTCTATATACTTCAGGACCTTTTCAAAGATTTCTTTGACACAAAGTTCTCAGAAATCTTAAAGCTAGCATTTCAGAATAGAAAAAAAATAGCTTCAGGTTCACTGGTGAAGTTTTACTAATAAAATTTAAAAACAAAAAGAAAGGATGAACAACACTGTAACCCAAAGAAAAGATACCACTTGAGAAAAGACTTCTTTTCCAAAGCAGCTCTAGCAGCAAAACACAGGAGGAAAGCAAGGAAACCATCCCAAACGTCTGGGTTGACTCTTCAGTGAAAGGACGCCAAATGAGATGATCTAAGAAGCCAGAAAGACAGACAGACAGGCAGACACAGGG
>NW_016838271.1:0-1162 GCF_001698545.2 Rhinopithecus bieti | reverse complement strand
TTTTAATTGATATGGGGAGAGGGAGAAAAGATAGCTTTAAATTGATAAAACTTTACTTTAATGAAGACAAGCTTTAGATTCACACAGGACTGGGCTTAATCCCTAGCTTTCCCACTTGCTAGATGTGTGACCTTGGTAACATTACTTATCACCAAGTATGTTTTCTTCTGTGAAAAGGAGGGTAATAATATATCCTTCAAGGGTGGTTGTGTGTAAATAACATCATATATATATATATATAATGTTAGAATGTACCACTAACAGAGCCAGGTGCTGATGCTTTGGAAACAATGGCTGAGCATATAAGTATGTGCTTTTATATATATATATGTGTATATATATATGTATATATATTACACACACACGTATATATACACACACATATGTATGTGAATATAATATATAATATATATTATATATACGCACATTATAGTGTGTATGTAAGTATATAATGTAAGCAACATAGATAACATAATGTATAATATATAATATACAATATTTATTTTATATATAAAAGATATAAAATATATTTTTTGTATATATAAAATATAGATACATAAAATATGTATTATATATATGATGTTACTTATACAAACCACCCTTGAAGGATATATTATTATCCTCCATATATATATATGATGTTTAATTAAATACCTAGCACATGCTTATCAGCATCATTAACTGAAGTTACAACTACTATTAACATTTCTATTAATATTATTGTTTTAAGCCTGTAGATAGCTCTTATCTGACCCCTTAGCTGATTTTGCATTATAATATATAATATCAGACTAGGGAAGAAATGAATCATTTTTCACTTAAATTTGCCTACTGTAGATAGGTGACCTGAGCATAGTTTCTTGCCCATCAAAGGACTTTAAGTTAGCAACTTTATGTCATACCACAGTGGGACAAGAGGCTTCCTATTTGTTCCTTGCTTTTACCCTTTGTGGTAATTTACAAAGATAAACCCTTGAGCACCCAAGATGCTTGTTTCTTAGTACATGTAATTGGGTTAATTCTGCATGGACAGGCAACATATTAAGTTGATAAAGTATTTAAACTTAGCTTTTAAAATGTCATTAAAGTTTTTAATGACCTCTTTGTTATTTTAGATCAGCCCTCATACTTGCTGTTACTCTTGGAGAAAAAGATATAGTCG
>NW_016838270.1:0-1824 GCF_001698545.2 Rhinopithecus bieti | reverse complement strand
CCCTGTTTGCCTGGGTATCAGCAGCAGAGGTTGCGGAAAATAGAATAGGCTCAATTTCAGAGCCTGCTATTGGTCTATTCAGGGATTCAACTTCTTCCTGGTTTAGTCTTGGAAGAGTGTAAGTGTCCAGGAAATTATCCATTTCTTCTAGATTTTCTAGTTGATTTGCATAGAGGTGTTTATAGTATTCTCTGATGGTAGTTTTTATTTCTGTTGGGTCTGTGGTGATATACCCTTTATCATTTTTTATTGTGTCTATTTGATTCCTCTCTCTTTTCTTCTTTATTAGTCTTGCTAGCGGTCTGTCAATTTTGTTCCCCTGTCTTTTTAGCATGACTTGTAATTTTTTGTTGAAAGCTGTACATGAGCTGTCTCAGAATAGGGACTGAGGTAGATAGGCCTTTAGTTTGAGGTTTTATGTTTATCTCGCTAGAAGTTGGGTTGTATCTACTGTTTGCTGTAGTTGTACATGTCAGAGGCTTCAATATTTTACAATGATTTTATTTTATCTCCCTTGTTATCTTTGAATTTCCCTAGAAACTCTTTCTTAAGTAAAGACTGAGTCTTGCAAATCTTTTGGCAGTAATTTAGTGTTGTTATACAGGAGTCTGGTTGATTTGATGATAAGTGCAGAGAGAGTGCAAACATTCTGTAATCCCATGAAGTCTCAGTTTTTTAGTGGGCCTGTGTCCTTGGGCTGTGACTTTCACAAATGCTTCTCAACCTTTCTCCCCATTATGTGAGATAGGAAGGCTAGAGGGGGCTGGAGTTGTGTAATTTCCCTTTCCTCAAGTAAGGTTCATCTCTGAGGAAGTGTTTTCCATTGCTCGATATAACTTTTTGGTGGAGAATGCTCTGAGCCTATTTCAAATGGTTATTTCCCCCCCAAACCTGGGATGAACACAAGTGGCTTTTATCTCCCATCTTTACCTGATGGGACTCTTGGAAGTACAACCTACAGAAGTGTAAAGGTGCCCCATGGACTGGGCCCCAGGAGTTTTTAACGCTCAAGCTAGTCAACAGTAAGCCTTTAGTCATTTATCAAAATTACCATTTAAGTGTTCCTACCAGTTCCCGTCTCCAGTGACATCTGCTTTGAGTAAGCTGATCTGTATTTCATATATTTTCTTGTCTCTCCAGTTTTTTAGGATGGTGGCTTGTCCTATGACTTCAATTCTTTGAGGGATCGAAGAAAAGTCATTGATTTTCAGTTTGTTCAGCTCTTTTCTTGTGAAGATAGGTGAGATGACCTCCAATGTCAGGGAAGAAACTGAAAGTCTCAACTTTGCCTTTTGACCTTTTGTTTGAAATTTTCATTATATCTTTTATTTTGCTTTAAATTTGAAGTGCTTTTCATATTTTTTCTTTATCATTTTAATAGCATACTCTATTTAATAACTGCAATAGCTTTTCTTATCCTTTTCCCTCTGAGAAAATTGTTTGTAGGTTCTTTGTTTGTTTAAGTTTTCTTCTGTTTTTTGCCTTCTCTCTTTTTGGGGGATGGTTTCCAGTCTTCTGTTTTGTTGTTTTTGTTGTCTGTTTGCTTTTGCTTTTTTAAAAAAAAATTATTTCACTTGCCAAATAAATGGTAAGCGAAATTGGAAGGATGAATGGATGAAATTGCCTAGCAACAGTCAGAGAAAAGAGTCTAGTCCTGAGAAACATTTAATAGTTTGATAGTGAAGGAAACAGCTTATTTTATGGCTTCTAGAATTGAATATTAGTTCATTTACTTGTGTTCATCTTTTAAAAAATAATAAAGATTATGAATTTGTCCCTTTGACTGACTATATTCCATAAACTTTGATCTAATAGGAGAAGCAC
>NW_016838269.1:0-1167 GCF_001698545.2 Rhinopithecus bieti | reverse complement strand
AAAAAGAGCTACGGTCTCTGCTGGAAGTGCTTGCTTAGGAGACAGAAACCCCTGGATATCTTTATCTCATTTCTTATTGTTGAGGCTGGGTCACATGTCCACTCCTGAATCAACCCTGGCAACAGGAAATGACATCATTGTCCTCACACCCAACTGGCTCTTCTTTGGAGCTAGTGGTGGAATCTGCACCTCCTGAGGCAGGAGGCTGAGCAGGGAACGGATAGACACCTGAGCACAATTGAGGCTCTGACTGCAAGGAAGGAAGAGAAAATTTGTGTTCTGTTTGCAACCAGTAGTATCTACTAATAGGCGAATTATGACCATTTGACTTGGAAATAGGGATATCCATTCTGTCATTGAGATCAGTGGTTTCCAAATTCAGCTTCCTCCGATTCAAATGAAGACTCATGACAGAAGATGCTGACTCAGCAGGTCTGAGTGTAACTGAGCACAGGCTCGCCCGCTCGCTGTTTCCAAAGCCAGTAACAAGGATGAAGTGCAGTGAAAGGAAGGTGATTTTAGTTCCAAAGCTAGCACTGGGAGTAGCGAAATGGCCAAGGCTCATGCTCTAAAGGAGCCACTTCAAAAGCCTGGGTTGAGTGCAGGGGTTTAAAAAGGGAACTTTGATATGGGAGGCATGCAGGAGTTATGTGGGGGTGTAGGGGATGTATGTCTTGTTTCAATGTCTATCTTGAGTTATGGTCCACCTGGAGCATAGGCTGGCGCCATCTCAACAATGGACAGCCGTTAGAGTGTCTAATCTTCAAGTGGGGGAGAATTCCACAATGGGGCTTTTACACCTGATTTGTTTCAATTGCCCCTGGAATTTCTTAACAAGCATATAGTTAGATAAATGTGCATGGTATGAGTTTAACAAGCATACAGTTAGATAAATGTGCATGGGGTAATAAAGTGTATGGTGGGAAAGGGAAGAGAGGGGAATTCCAAAGTAAATTTCAAGGCTATGTTTTAAAACTCAGGGAAAAAAGCTTTCTGTAATTTGCTTCAAGGTTTCATCTTGAGACTAGGGAGAAAGGAGAAAAAGAAGAAGAAAGAAGTTTTAGAATGTGTTTTGAAGCTAACCTGCTGGATTGCAGGAGAAGGGCTCAAGTCTGCTGCCTGGGTCCATGCTCACTCATGGGCTTTGTGTGCTAACAGAATGATGTG
>NW_016838268.1:0-1779 GCF_001698545.2 Rhinopithecus bieti | reverse complement strand
GTGTGTTTTTACAAGACCATTAGTTCGTTCTACCTTTCCTGAAGGTTGAGGATGGTAAAGGATATAAAGGTTTCACTGGATACTAAGAGCCTGAGAAACTGCTTGGTGATTTGACTATTAAAGGCTGGTCCGTTATCAGACTGTATAGAGTTAGGAAGGCCAAACCGAGGAATTACATCTGACAGGGAAGAAATGACCGCTGTGGCCTTCTCAGACCCTGTGGGAAAGGCCTCTACTTATCCAGTGAAAGTGTCTACCTAGACTTAGAGGTATTTTAGTTTTCTGACATGTGAGTAAAGTCAATTTGCCAGTCCTGGGCAGGGGCAAATCCCCGAGCTTGATGTGTAGGAAAGGGAGGGGGCCTGAACAATCCCTAAGGGGTAGTAGAACAGCAGATGGAATACTGAGAAGTGATCTCCTTGAGGATAGATTTCTAGGATGGAAAGGAAATGAGAGGTTCTAAGAGACGGGCTAGCGGCTTGTAACCTACATGGAAGAGGTTATGAAATGACAGATTAGAATGGGCCTGTGAGGCTGGAAGGAGATATTTTCCTTGGTCTAAGAAACATCTGCCTTGTGTGGGAAGAGATTGATAGATGGAAGTTTCAGCTGCAGAGTAGATGGTAGTGGCCGATGTGAAGGAGGAAAACTGCCCTGTGGGATAGAAGTTAGAAGCTAGCTGCTTTTTTAGCTACCTTATCAGCATAAGCGTTGTCTCGGGAGCAAAGGTTGGGGGAAGAAAATAGATTTTGGAAGTTATGAGAACTGTAGGGAGTTGAGCATAGTTGGTGATTTTTAGGGCCTCTAACAGTATTAAAGCGGTGGCAGCCGCTGCGCGCAGACATGAAGGCTAGGCTAAAACAGTAAGGTCGTTTGGACAAAAGGCTATAGGACATGGTCCCGGCTCTTGTGTAAGAATTCTGTCTGCACTAACCATGCCTAGGAAGGAAAGGAGTTGTTTTATAGAAGGCATTGGGGTTTGGGAGATTAGCCGGACATGATCAGCAGGGAGAGTAAGTGTGTATTTATGAGAATTACGCTGAGATAAGTAACAGATGAGGAAGAAATTCAGGCTTGACTGAAGTAATGGGGACTGTCCGTGAGGCCTTGCAGCAGTAGAGCCCAGGTAATTTGCTGAGCCTGATGGGTGTCAGGGTCAGTTTAAGTGAAAGCAAAAGAGAGGCTGGGATGAAGGGTGTAAAGGAATAGTAAAGAAAGTATGTTTGAGATCCAGAACAGAATACTGGGTTGTGGAGGGAGGTATTGAGGATAGGAGAGTACATGGGTTGGACACTACGGGGTGAATAGACAAGACAATTTGGTTGGTAAGGTGCAGATCTTGAACTAACCTGTTAGCCTTGTCTGATTTTAGGACAGGTGAAATGGGGGAATTGTAAGGGGAGTTTACAGGCTTTAAAGGCCATGCTGTAGCAGGTGAGTGATAACAGGCTTTAATCCTTTTAAAGTGTGCTGCGGGATGGGATACTGGCATTGAGTGGGGTAAGGGTGATTAGATTTTAATGAGATGGTAAGGGGTGACTGATCAGTCGCCAAGGAGAGGTATCCTATGCTTGTGGGTTAAGGTCAGGGGATATGAGGGGAGGAGGATGCGAAGGAGGCTTTGAACTGGGGGGAAAAGGCAGCAATGAGGTGTGGCTGTAGCCTAGGAATAGTCAGGGAAGCAGATAATTTAGTTAAAATGTCTTGGTCTAATAAGGAAGCTGGGCAGGTGGGGTAACTAAAAAGGAGTGCATAAAAGAATGTTGTCCGGCCGGGCGC
>NW_016838267.1:0-1139 GCF_001698545.2 Rhinopithecus bieti | reverse complement strand
AGACCATCAGGAAAGCCATGAAAGACAGAGCCTTGGCAGCACACACACGCACTGCCGATGCCATGGCAGTGTCTCATCCTTCCCCTATGCATTTAGAGGCCTGGGAAATTTCCACTTTCCTGGTGAAATGTGACAATGTCATTTGTCTTTCCTGGGTCCACATATGCTTCTCCTGCACTTTTCATCCATTTTATGGAACTTCAGACATTGTTGTGGTAAAACATACAAAATGTATTATTATAATTATTCAGTGCACACTTCAGAAGCCTCGAGCAGAACCGCAGGAGAAGAGAAGAGAAAACCTCACTGTTTGAGGAGCCCACGCTCTTCTCCCCTGACCCTGGATTACAACCCACACAGGCACCTGGGTAAGTGTGGGAACCCACAGACTATAGAAAATGAACAGAAAGCCTTTGCACACTTGTGCTAGATCTCAGAACAGGAATGCAGGCATCAGAACATCACTGGGGCCCAACATGGGCTGCCCAGGGCTGAGCTCTGGGAGTAGAAAGAATGAGGAGGACACAGTCCCTGCCCTCCCGGTGACCATCCATAGCCAGGATTCCTCCACCTATGAGTAGGAGACTACAGACTTTGGGACTGATGATTGCAAGTCTGTCCCAGAGAAACAGATCTCCTAAGGGTCACACGGGAAAGTTGCAAGGACCACCTAAACTCCAGAGCAGCCTCTCTCCCCTTGCTGAGCTCAGCCTGCCTTAGAGCAGGGTCCCCTCCTCACCTCCTGTGACACTAGCATTGGGCAGCTGCCCTGCCTGGGAGCTGAGGCTCCCTCCAGTAAAACGGAACTCTGGGCCAGGCCACTCTGAGCCAATAGCAGCTACACAAAGACCAGCTGTCCGGCGACTCCCAGAAGCTGATTGTTCCAGCTACAGGGAGATCAAGCGTGGCAACTACTCCGTGTCTGACCTGACCCTCCAGTCCGTCCCTGCTGATCATGTTCTCTCTGGGCTAAGTTGAACATTTCAGGCACTCACTCCTGTTCTCTGTCTCTCACTAATTTCTGGTGGTGCCTTTGCCATCAATACACAGGGAGATGGAGAAGACAAGAAACAAGAAAGTAGCACCTCTGTCCAGGATTTTAGGAAGATGGCCAATATTCAGGCCAGCCATGAATTCAG
>NW_016838266.1:0-587 GCF_001698545.2 Rhinopithecus bieti | reverse complement strand
AGTCAACACGAGGGTCCCAAAATAAAGCCTGGAGGACATGTGGAAAGGCACAAGTTGTTTTGTGAATGATTTTCAAGTTTATTTTCACTGCATGTTCACCACTATTTTCAAGAAGAAAGCACTTCTCCTGTGGAAAATGTTTACTGCCGAAGAGTTTTTAAGTGAATCTGTCATCTATAAATGTCACCTTGAATTCATTCTTGCTGGTAACAAACTCACTTTACAGCTGCCCACCAAGACATTCTGTAAGTCATCTATAATGTACATGGTAAGATTATCATCTCTTACCTCAATTTATATAGAAACCAAGAGAAATAAAATTCCCACCTCAGACAAACAAAAAACACTTTACCTTCAATGAGCCTGATAACCTCTCAGATGGTATCTTGAGCGGACGCTCACACAACAAGCCTTCGTTGCACTCTAGGAAACACAGAGTCATTGTCAGCACACTGGATGCACTGAAGGAATCTGTCAGGCAGACTCGGGCGCTAAAAACACGGGGCTGGCACATGTACACAACGGGGGTTAACTGCAAAACGGACCTCCTGCCAGAACATCCTCGTTGGTGATGAAGAAAGGTCAAT
>NW_016838265.1:0-612 GCF_001698545.2 Rhinopithecus bieti | reverse complement strand
CCATTTTCACGATGGAACACCTTTTCACGAGTGTCCCAAAATAAAGCCTACAGGACACGTGGAAAGGCACAAGTTTTTTTTTGTGAACGATTTTCAAGTTTATTTTCACTGCGTGTTCACCACTATTTTGAAGAAGAAAGCACTTCTCCTATGGAAAATGCTTACTGCCGAAGAGTTTTTAAGTGAACCTGTCATCTATAAATGTCATCTTGAATTCATTCTTGCTGGTAATAAACTCTCACTTTACAGCTGCCCACCAAGACATTCTGTAAGTCATCTATAATGTACATGGTAAGATTACCGTCTCTTACCTCAATTTATATAGAAACCAAGAGAAATAAAATTCCCACCTCAGACAAACAAAAAACACTTTACCTTCAATGAGTAAGGGAATCTCTCAGATGGTATCTTGAGCTGATGCTCACACAACAAGCCTTCATTGCGCTCTAGGAAACACAGAGTTGCTGTCAGCACACTGGATGCACTGAAGGAATTCGTCTGGCAGACTCGGGCACTAAAAACACGGGGCTGGCACATGTAGACAAGGGGGGTTAACTGCAAAAACGGACCTCCTGCCAGAACATCCTCGTTGGTGATGAAGAAAGGTCAATG
>NW_016838264.1:0-1200 GCF_001698545.2 Rhinopithecus bieti | reverse complement strand
TGGGATTACAGGCTTGAGCCACCGCGCCCGGCTAATTTTTCTATATTTTTTAGAGACAGTATTGTCATATTGCCAGTCTGATCTCAAACTCGAGCTCAAGCGATCTGCCTGCCTGGGCCTCCCAAAGTGCTGGGATTACAGGCTTGGCCACTGTGCCTGGCCAAGACCACGCTTAGGTTGGATGATTTGCCAGGAGGACTTGCGAGAACTCATTGGAAGCTCTCATACCCACGGTTAGAGTTTATTGCAGTTTAGGGATTCAGATTAGAATCAGCCAAGGGTAGAGGTGCATAGGGCAGAGTTCAGGAAAGTTCCAAATGTTGGAGCTTCGAATTGTCCTCTCCCTGTAGAGTTGTGAAAAATGATACCTTCCCGGTGGCACTGATGTGTGACAGTACTCATGGATTATTGCCAACCAGGGAAACTCCCTCCATTTTTTATGTTCAGAGTTTTTACCGGGGTTCCATGGTTGCATGCTCATGTGGCTAACCTTAGTCTCCAGCCCCACTGGAGGTCAAGCTGATCCATGGGACTCAAAGCTGCCACCATAAGCCACATTGTTAAGACTCTGCTGTGGCCTGAAGCCCCCCAGATGAACAAGGACACCTCCCTCCCACCACACCCCCTCTCTTTTTTTTCGGGGGGAGATAGTCTTTCTCTGTTGCCCAGGCTGGAGTGCAGTGGCACGATCTCAGCTCACTGAAACCTCAGCCTCCCGAGTAGCTGGGATTATTACAGGTGCCCGTCAACATGCCTGGCTAATTTTTATACTTTTAGTAGAGACAGATTACACCATGCTAGCCAGGCTGGTCTCAAAATCCTGACTTCAAGCGATCCTCCTGCCTTGGCTTCCCAAAGTGCTGGGATTACAGGTGTGAGCCACTGCTCCTGGCCAGGATGCTCTTATTAGGTGTGACATTTCAGGAGTTCAGAGATTACCTTCCAGAATCCACAGGTAAAAGCCAGACCTCTCCTTGGTCAAGATAAAGTTCTTCACAATTTTACAATAATTAAGTATATTTTATCAGTCTATATTGGCTGTTTAGTTGACAGACAATTAAAAATTGGTGACAGTCCAGATGTGGTCACTCATGCCTCTAATCCTAGCATTTTGGGAGGCTGGGCTGAGGTGGGAGGATTGCTTGAGTCCAGGAATTTGAGAGCAGCCTGAGCAACATAATGAGACACCTGTCTCTACAA
>NW_016838263.1:0-1202 GCF_001698545.2 Rhinopithecus bieti | reverse complement strand
TGACTATGTCCTGAATGGTATTGCCTAGTTTTCTTCTATGGTTTTTATGGTTTTAGGTCTTACATTTCAGTCTTTAATCCATGTTGAGTTAATTTTTGTATAACATGTAAGGAAGGGATGCAGTTTCAGCTTTCTACATATGGCTAGCCAGTTTTCCAAGCACCATTTAATAAATAGGGAATCCTTTCCCCATTGCTTGCTTTTGTCAGGTTTGTCAAAGATCAGATGGTTGTAGATGTGTGGTATTATTTCTGAGGGCTCTGTTCTGTTCCATTGGTCTATATCTCTGTTTTGGTACCAGTGCCATGCTGTTTTGCTTACTGTAGCCTTGTAGTGTAGTTTGAAGTTGGGTAGTGTGATGCTTCCAACTTTGTTCTTTTTGCTTAGTATTATCTTGGCTATGTGGGCTCTTTTTGGTTCCATATGAAATTTAAAGTAGTTTTTTCCATTTCTGTGATGAAAGTCAGTGGTAGCTTGATGGGGATAGCATTGAATTTGTAAATTACCCTGGACAGTATGGCTATTTTCACAATATTGATTCTTCCTATCCATGAGTATGGAATGTTCTTCCATCTGTTTGTGTCCTCTTTTATTTCATTAAGCATTGTACTTTTTGGCCCTGTCACTTTGATTATGCTGTTCTCCAGTTGTAATCTTTTGCCTCAGGTGGCAACAGATTGTTCATTTGCCTTTCAATGTTTTTAAAAAATACCTTCCACACAGATGCTTTTCTTCCCTGAAAATATTCTGGATTTTCAAACACCTAGCATTAATTCATTAGTAAACCCCAAGAGAGGTCAAACTTGCAAAAAATTACTTTAGAAAAAGGTACACTCTCCTCCTCTAGAAACCCGGTATCTGCACCTGAGCATGGGCCGCTGTCTTCAAGACTGTCACTTTACTGGGGAGAGTGCAGAGAAAATCTGAATTAACAGCTTCAAACTCTCCTCCTAACTTGTTTTAGTCACCTTTTGCTTAACTCAGTGTTCAATTTGTTGCTGTAAATCTTCGAATATTTTTCAGAGTTCTGAAAATGTTGATACTGACAATTTTTACTTGTTTTTTTTTTTTTTTTTTTTTTTTCCCTGTAGTGGAATGGGCCTTTGGAATGGTGTACTCTACCACTTTCACTAATGTCACCTCTTCTGTATTTTGATTAGGAGGGTAGAGTTGTCAGTACTATAATAATTGAAATTAAGAAA
>NW_016838262.1:0-3031 GCF_001698545.2 Rhinopithecus bieti | reverse complement strand
TCCCTCTAAACACAGCTTTAGCTGTGTCCCAGAGATTCTGGTAGGTTGTGTTCTCATTGGTTTCAAAGAACTTATTTATTTCTGCCTTAATTTCAATATTTACCCAGTAGTTATTCAGGAGCAGGTTGTTCAGTTTCCATGTAGTTGTGCAGTTTTGAGTAAATTTCTTAATCCTGAGTTCTAATTTGATTGCACTGTGATCTAAGAGACTGTTTGTTATGATTTCCGTTCTTTTGCATTTGCTGAGGAGTGTTTTACTTTCAATTATGTGGTCAGTTTTAGAATAAGTGCAATGTGGTGCTGAGAAGAATGAATTCTGTTGATTTGGGCTGGAGAGTTCTATAGATGTCTACTAGGTTTGCTTGGTCCAGAGTTGAGTTCAAGTACTGCTTTTCCTTGTTATTTTCTGTCTCGTTGATCTGTCTAATATTGACAGTGGGGTGTTAAAGTCTCCCATTATTATTGTATGGTAGCCTAAGTCTCTTTGTAGGTCTCTAAGAACTTGCTTTATGGGTGTTCCTGTTTTGGGTGCATAGATATTTAGGACGGTTAGCTCTTCTTGTTACATTGATCCCTTTCCTTTACCATTATATAATGCCCTTCTTTGTCTTTTTTTGATCTGTGTTGGTTTAAAGTCTGTTTTATGAGAGACTAGGATTGCAACCCCTGCTTTTTTTGCTTTCCGTTTGCTTGGTAAATACTCCTCTATCCCTTTATTTTGAGCCTATGTATGTCTTTGCACGTGAAATGGGTTTTCTGAACACAGCACCCTGCTGGGTCTTGACAGTTTATCCAATTTGCCAGTCTGTGTCTTTTAATTGGGGCATTTAGCCCAGTTATATTTAAGATTAATATTATTATGTGTGAACTTGATCCTGTCATTATGATGCTAGCTGTTTATTTTGCCCATTAGCTGATGCAGTTTCTTTATAGTGCTGATTGTCCTTACAATTGGGTATGTTTTTGCAGTAGCTGGTACCGGTTGTTCCTTTCCATATTTAGTGCTTCCTTCAGGAGCTCTTGTAAGGCAGGCCTGGTGGTGACAAAATCTCTCAGCATTTGCTTGTCTGTAAAGGATTTTATTTCTCCTTCACTTATGAAGCTTAGTTTGACTGGATATGAAATTCTGGGTTGAAAATTCTTTCATTTAGGAATGTTGAGTATTTGCCCCTACTGTCTTCTGGCTTGTTGGGTTTCTGCAGAGAGATTCACTGTTAGTCTGATGGGCTTCCTTTTGTGGGTAACCAGACCTTTCTCCCTGGCTGCCCTTAACATTTTTCCTTCATTTCAACTGGGGTTGCTTTTCTCGAGGAGTATCTTTATGGTGTTCTCTGTGTTTCCTGAATTTGAATGTTGTCCTCTCTAGCTTGGCTGGGAAAGGTCTCCTGGATAATATCCTAAAGAGGGTTTTTGTCATATTTTTAAAAAATTATACTTTAAGAGTTCTGGGATACATGTGCTGTCATATACTGTTAAGCAATCAAATCTCATGAGAAATCACTCACTATTGGAAGGACAGTGCCAAACTATTCATGACGGATCCATGCCCACGACCCAAACACCTCCCACCATGCTTTACCTCCAACACTGATAGTGTATTTGACCATGATATATGGAGGGGACAAACATACTAACTGCATCAAAGGCATAGCATGGCTACTGTGAAAGGAGGGTGAAAACACAAAGATGACATCACCTCTGACCTCCAGGAGTACTCAGCAGACTGAGGGAGACAAGCACATATTTTCCTGAAGGAGGCACTGGAGTGATGCCGTGTTTAGAATATGGAAGTAGAGCAGTCACAGAGAGGCAGCGCAGCAGAGTACTCGCACAAGGACTGGGCCAGCGACTCCCCATTGCATGTGATGTATCCGAGGGAAGCCATTAAAATAGGCGAAGGTCACTTTCCATCAAGTCCCTGGTATGGTCCATGGAGGCAGGGCTGTCAGTCTCATTTCGGCATTTCAGAGGCCTCTCAGGGTTTGGATATGGAAGAAGACAACCAGCAATGATTATGTATTGCAGAGACGCAGGTGAGCCCCAGTTTCTTGCCAGTTGGGAGGTCAGTGCTAAGGGCCTTGGTGTCTTTCCTTGGCACATAGGATGCCAATTTCTTTCTGGACAGAGAGTATTTCCTTGGCTAAAGTTAAAATCTAAATTTTGCTTTGGGATAAATTCCAGAAATATTGGCTTTATTCAAATTGACTTTCACTTTATCTTTCTGAATCGTCAAGGTCCAAAAGCATTGCTTAGTAATTCTGTTTCGAAATTCACATTGCAGCTCAGGGCATGCTCTCCCTCCAAGGACCATAATCTACTCTTGTCTCTAAATCATACAAGTAGGTATCTCAGCAAATGATACTCAGGTATTATTGTTCTTATGAGTAAATCATTGGCAGTGAGTGTGATTATGAAATGATAAATACACGCCCTCTACTGGAGTCAGGTTTTGTGCCTGTACTTCTTCCGCCTACTGTATCATAGCAGCTTAGAATTCCAGCTGCTGGCTCAGGCTGCAGTTCTCTGATGGCTCACACACGGTGCACCAGCCCCGTTCCTTTATGTCTGTGTCTACTGCTAACCTGTGGTTTTGCTGAGGCAGGGAAGCTGCTGGTAGTGCCCATGGATGGGAGCCACTGGTTCACCATGCGGTCGGTAGTGGAGAAACTTATCCTCAGGGGGCATGAGGTGGTCGTAGTCATGCCAGAGGTGAGTTGGCAACTGGGACCATCACTGAATTGCACAGTGAAGACTTATTCAACCTCATACACTCTGGAGGATCTGGACCGGGTGTTCATGGCTTTTGCCCATGCTCAGTGGACAGCACAAATACAAAGTATATTTTCTCTGGTAATGAGTTCATCCAGGGGTATTTTTGACTTAGTTTTTTCACATTGCAGGAGTTTGTTTAATGACCAAAAATTAGTAGAATACTTAAAGGAGAGTTCTTTTGATGCGGTGTTTCTGGATCCTTTTGATGTCTGTGGCTTAATTGTTGCCAAATATTTCTCCCTCCCCTCTGTGGTCTTCA
>NW_016838261.1:0-314 GCF_001698545.2 Rhinopithecus bieti | reverse complement strand
AGATGGGAAGGTGACTGAACCCACTCACCAGGGCGGCTGTGCAGACTGAGATTACGTATAGCCACACCTCGGCGTCCAGCACACGTGGGACCCCAGTCGTGTTGCCCCTGATGGGAATCCCTCTATGCCCCTTCTGCTACCGGAGCCAACTCCCAGCAGTAGCTGTGGAGGGTGCATCCTCTATTCCCACTCCACTCACCTCCCATGGCTCCACGCAGTGACCTGCCATACAGCGGCCACCAGCAAATCCGGCCCCACTGGATAATGGGCCACCATCCCCCCGCCCTTTGGGGCGTCTTCCACTTGCAGTTCCG
>NW_016838260.1:0-314 GCF_001698545.2 Rhinopithecus bieti | reverse complement strand
TTCACCAAGTTCAGTGGTGGCAGCCACACCCTAAAGTGACTGACTCCCCCAATGACCTATGCCCTTACATAGTCTTCCTGACCTTGGGTACGAAGAAAACCGGTGACTGGCTTCTAAACCACAGAGCCTGGCAAAGTAAAGGGATATCATCATCACAGTTCATCACCTTCGCACACTAGAGAGAAAGGTTTCACCTGCATGGGCTGCAGGAGGGAGCTGCTGGGCTGAGGTCACCCCCCAGGATCCAGGCCCAAGCAGGCGCCACACCACGCCCCCCGGTGGCTGAGGGCCCCCGATCGCCGGGGGGTGACCCA
>NW_016838259.1:0-2736 GCF_001698545.2 Rhinopithecus bieti | reverse complement strand
TCTGTCCTGTCTTGCTCTCCTCTGTTCTTTATGTGTCATGCTGTTTCTCTGATGAATTCCAATGTGTCTCCACCTGGATTTTTCAGACGAGCTGATGTCTAATCGCCGGCCTTTCTGTTCTCCATGAGATCCAAACACATCACCTACCTCTAGTTAGCCCTCTTGGCCCCCACCTCTTCCACTGTCTTTACACTTGACCTAGGATTATCTGCTAGCACATACACTGATGCCGTTTCTTCTGTGGATACTGCCACCACCTCTAAACTACCTTGGAATGGAGATCATAAGCTCCTTCCATCCTCGGATGCCCTAAACCAGTTGGGAGAGTTTTATCAGGATCTGGGTTCTTTATTTCTCAGGGTTTCACATGTCTATATACTTAATTCTTCCATTCTTGTGTCTCTCTGTCCTAAGATATTTATTTCAAGAGGTAGGAAGTGTGTCTATTTCAGGGAATTAAAACTTTAGTCAGCACTAAATTTTCTTTGGAAATAGGAATCCAAACTGTCAAAATCTTTTCTTGGGTAACCTGATTTTTCTTTTCATTCTTCTCTTTCCTGAGACAATGATTGTCAGTGCTCTAGTGGTCTGGAAAAAGGATCAAGGGACAAGACAAAATTATGGAGAACCTGAAGGGAGGGCTTTGATCATATTGTATTTTGAAGTATGATTTTGTCACACTGTTGTGTTATAACATTTAGAAATCTGTTACAAAAATATTTAGGGAATATAATATTGATGGTTATGAAGGTGCCATAAGATGTAAGCAGATGAAAAAGACTAAGGTGACAGTGATCTAAATAGACTAATAGCAAAATATCTTCTGGACCAGGTGAAAAATTTACCTTGGTTTACTCTTGTCTACTCATGTGACTTGGTGGAACTGAACAGTTAAAACATTAAAAATGAGAAAAATAATTCATTTATTGATGATTTTGGACAAAGAAGAGAAAAAATGACTTGCTATTAATGACATTCCCGCTATTCTTCCCAGATTGAAAAATAGATCCTCAAATGGTATGGCCTTTTCTCTGATGACGGTGTGGTTGATGATAGACAGTTATAATGAACATTCATAGAGTCTGACTTGGCAGCTCTGGATTCAGTTTGGATATATTTGCTTGGTTTGTTTTGATGAAAAATGACAGGGGAGTTAAATTATGTCCAAAATTATCACCTCAAAAAGCAAGATATGCCCTAAATAACCCTCATTCTGTTTCTGGGACTCGTCCCTCTTAAAAAGTTCTTTATGTTGCCTCACCACCCTTTCATTTCAATACAGGGGTATTACTTAACACTTCTACATCAGCAGCTGGAAAGATAATTTATTCCTCAGATAGAGAAGAGTGTTGGTCTGATTTGTGTTGACGCAGTTGCTTTATCTTATTTAGAGAAGTAACGCCATTCCTTTGGTCAAGGCGTCCTGACTCATGCAAAGTCACTGCCTATTTATTACACATTTAAAGCAAAACTTAACATTTAACTCTAGACTTATGTAATACCATTTTTAATTTTTCCAAGTTCATCTAAGCATAATAAAATTTGTAGAAAATTCTCCCAAATGTAGACTGACACTTGCTTTCCTCTTTTCTGATAACTCAGGGTGGGGATTGTCACAAATAGAACTTTAAAATTCTAGTATATACTACCGAGGCCCATAAAAATATTATTTTCCTTGGTTTTTTTGTTTGTTTGTTTTTTGGTTTTTGGGTTTTTTTTGAAGAGAAGAATGGAATACAATTCTCATTTCTCCACAAATGTAGTCTTTACCAACTTTGCAAATTGTCTATACTTGGTCTGTTTACTTGTAGTACTGAAAAGCTGTTTTGTTGATAACATAATTGCATGGTATTTGCTAGGAGAGACTTGGACCCAAAAAGCCACCACAGGAAAGCATCTTGAAATTCTTTCTTTCAAAATGAGCAGAAACATAATTTCTTTTGTAAACAAGAGGAAAAAATAAAAGATGAAGTGTTTAATGTCTAGTCCAAGAAACCTGTTTAAAATTGGAGCAAGAACAGGAAAATTCAAGTATTATTTGGAAAAACAGTATTTCCACACTACAAATAAAAGTTTATCAAGACTCCTGCACACAGCTTTCTTAGTGTCAAGTTTTAAGAAACCAAAACAAAACCTGTGATGATCATACAAATAACATACATTTTTGTTGAAAAGATTTTATAGAACATCAACAAGGCTTTTTCCTCGTATGTACTAGATATTTACTCGTGTATTTTACTTGTAGATATTTTTCTTGTATATTTCTCGATATACTAAATATTTAGAAGAACTGAATCTGTGATGATAGTAAATTAGATAATATAAGCAAATCTCTGAAAAATGAAAATAAAATTCTAAACAATTGAAAAGGATCCAGAGTGATATCTAGCCTTACAAACAAAGTTATAATAGAAATCTGGTCTTACAGTATGTGTTGTAAGATAATATAGAAAATACACAGAAAGAAAAGGTCTGTTCTACAGCAAACTGAAAACTGAATATGAATCTGAAAAGTTGAATATGTAAATGGATATATGATACTAAGCAGCATTATAAGGAGTATAAAGAACTTGTCCGAGATAAACAGATGACCCAAGTCACTTTGCTCATTATAATTTTGGATGGAATGGCTGTAGGGGAGTAGGAGAGAGGAAGACAGGCTTCTATGAAAAAAGGAGACTAGATTCACCCTTGGTTGTGTTTGCCTGTCTTAGCGTGCAGGTATGGGAGTAGGCA
>NW_016838258.1:0-314 GCF_001698545.2 Rhinopithecus bieti | reverse complement strand
TGCGACTGAGGCACCAAAGTTTTCATTCTACTGAGAGTCGATTCCGTTTTTGGCAAAAGTTTAAGTATGTTTGGAACAACTTTCATATGTGATTCTACTTTTTCAACTGTAAATTTTATAAATTTTAAACCAGATCAATTTTTCCTGATGGAAATTTTGTGCCTTAATTGAAATGTGCAATAAGTACAAAATGCACAAGATTTTGAAGTGTTAAAGTATTAGAAGAAAGAATGTAAAAATTCCATTAATAATTTTTATGCTGAACACATGTCAAAATCATAATGTTCTAGATATTTTGAGTTATATGAAATTTA
>NW_016838257.1:0-4672 GCF_001698545.2 Rhinopithecus bieti | reverse complement strand
ATGGTTTGTATGACTAACAGAAAAATTTTTTCTAAATTTCCTTAATATTTTTTTCTTTTTGGTTTATAAATACCATTAGTATCAAGTGACTGCAACTATATGGCTTAATCTGGCCTGGGAATTCACAAGAAATAAAGTGCAACTAGTAATTCAAGTTATTTTCTCTACACAGTGGTAATGTCCATTAAATTACAAATAACCATTATGGAGTAGTGAGGGGGTTTGCAATGGAATTTAAAAGAGCTGTTACACTCACGAGTATAATTTTATCTCTTGCAAATTATGGCATGTCTGTTTATAGTAATAAGGTATTATAGAGATCACTGAGTCATAGGTAGTTCACATGGGAATATGCTATAGTTTTCTAACCTTTTCCCAGTTGATGTTACCATTGGAAGCCAGAGTTATAACATATCAGTGACAACACAGGGCCATGCTCCTCCTCCTACTCCTATGACTCCCTAAATCCGTGTAACTGAGTCCCACTGCCAGATATGCAATTCTTATGTAGAATAAGCGCCCCGAGGTTTCAAACCCTCCACTGGTATCTCTTTGGCTATGCAACACCTCCTCAAACAAGCAATAGCATCAGAAAACCAGTTTGCTTTTCTTTGATGAATGTGTTGGTTTTGTCTGTGCTTGAGCTTTTCAGGCCTAATTTTCCCTATGGGACCGGTGAATAACTCTGGATGGCAGATAAATCACAGAGTGGAGAGAAAGGAGTGGAAGGCTTCAATGATGATACTCTGTTTCCATCAATGACAGGTAAGCTTTTCAAACTGAAGCTGATGAAAGACCTGAGTAACTTTATTTGCAAGTCAAGCCTGTTTGAGGCATTCTGTTACTGGAATATTCCCAGACTTCATTGGTCTGTGGTTAGAAATAAAGCTGAAATGTTAATAATATTCCAGTCTTGATGGCTCACTAACTCTGACTGCAACAGAAGCTATCAGGCCCCTGCAAAATTCCCTCTCCCAAGACTTTTCAGTAGTCCCTGGAGTATGTCCCATATGAGCTCTCCTGCAGGGCACTACCTCCTTCCCACCGGGCCTCCACTGAGTACTTCTGTCTCTGCTGACCACCAGTGATGTATGTCTGTTGTCACAAGTAGTATCAGTTTCCTATTGCTACCATAACAAATTACCAAAAAATTTATGGTTTAAAATAATAGAAATTCATTATCTGATATTTCTGGAGGTCAGAAGTGTAAAATGGGTCTTATGGGGCTAAAATCAATATGTTGGCAGAGCTATGTTCCTTCTAGGGGATTAAGGGGAGAATCTACTTCCTTGCCTTTTACAGCTTCTAGAGGTTGCCTGCATTTCTCAGTTCCGGACCCATCTTCCATTTTCAAAGTGCATCACTCCAAGCTCTGCTTCCATTTCCCCATGGCCACATCTTTTTCTGACTCTTAACACTTCATCCTCCTTCTTATAAGGGCTCTTATAGTTAAACTGGACCCTCTTGCAAAATCTTGGGTAATCTCCCCACCTCAAGATCCTGAGCTATTAATAAATCATACCTGCCAGGTCCCTTTACCATGTAAGGCAATATATTCACAGGTTCTGGGAATTAGGATGTGGAAATCTTTGGGGGGGCCATGATTTGGCCCACCACAGAAGCTACCTGCCCAGACATGGATGCTGCCTTTTATCTCCACCAATGCCCTAGAATTCTTACAATACAGGAGTGGTGCTGGGTGCAAAACAAAAAAGGGGGTGGGGAGAAACAGGCATCGCCCCACTCTAAGTCATACCTCAGAAGCACATACTTCAACATTCCTGTGAGAAAAGTTGTCCAGCTTCTACTTCTGTTCCTCGGTGAAGAGCTCTGGTGAAGTTCATAGGCCTGGGCTGGGGTCATTCACCATGTGTTCTTCTCTACCCACTATACTTTATTCCTGCAAGTGAACATTCCCACATACCACTTCCCCCGGCAGACCTTCTAATGTGGAGAATCAACACATGTATGTGGAACTTGGGCATAGTCAACTCCTCAGTACCAACATGCCTAAATCTTAGCTTAGGCCTGTGTTCTCTTGATATAATTCATTAATTTGAGAATTCACTAATCC
This sequence comes from Rhinopithecus bieti, assembly GCF_001698545.2. Taxonomy (NCBI): domain Eukaryota; kingdom Metazoa; phylum Chordata; class Mammalia; order Primates; family Cercopithecidae; genus Rhinopithecus; species Rhinopithecus bieti. The sequence continues at coordinate 2,598 of NW_016838257.1, read as the reverse complement.
ATCTTAATTCATTCCTGAAAAACTCACCACTAAATGAAAAGCCATTATATTAAAAATGTTGTCATTAAATTTAATGAGAAAAAGTATGACACATCCCATCTCAACCAGCCTCCTCCTAAGGTATTGAAAGTATGCAATACTTGCACCTTCCTCTATGACAGTCATATTAATAAATTCACATTCCGTTCATTCACAATATGTGTTAAGATGGACCTGCTGTGGGGTTAGAAGTTGGATGGATGAAGAAAGTCACTGCACAGGGTGGATAACATAATAAAGGTAATGTATTGAAAACAAGCATAGTTGACTCCAGCTTAAAAACATCTTTTGTTCATATAAATAATTGATAAAATAATTATGCACATTAGTGGTATAATCACTTTGGTAGATTCTCTGCTACCTCTGATAGAAGCACTTAATTAGCATAATTCTAATCAGAATGTAGTATATAATGAAATCTGAACCACAAGGTAAAGTATCACTTTTTATATTTATTTAATGGGGTTTTGGATGAAACCAGCTATATCAAGATAAAAAGGAATTGTTGGAAAAGCGATAAAACTTTTCAAAAGACAATATTTACTTTTGCTACAGGAAGAAAGCCTATATTTATTAGACACTTATTTATGCCAAGCTCAGGGATTTTAAGATAAAGAAACAATCCCCATAATGAGGAGGTTCGCTGCTTAATGGGAGAGGAAGTATTAAAACTGCACAGAAACAAAGCAAATCATTAATATGGTTATCAGGGAATGAATTGCTGAGCAATTTATATTTTTTCATTCAATATATTGATTTAAAAATATCATCCAGTGAACCTGCATAACTTCTGTAAGTAGAAACACTTGTAATTTATCTTTACATTATCTACTTAGTGTAAGTTAACAAGCTACAATTAAGTCACTGAGCACATCCAACACTCATCTCAAATTAAAACTGTCTCTTAGACCTTAGAATTGGCATTGTATAATTATAAGCCACATATCTAATTAAAAATGCTCTGTCATGCTTCCTCCAGCATAGGCCTGACTCTCCAAATCTTTAGGCTTTCTTGTAGGACATATGATTCTAGTTGGCTCATGGGTTCTGATAAAGTCCTTAGTATTCCCAAGGGAGTTACAGAATGTTTGAATTGGAAAGGGCCTTGGAGCTTAAAAGTAACTTATAATTACAACTGGGAAAATAGAGGCCTGGATCAATGATATGAGCTTGGCAGTAATCTGAATTATTGGCACCATGACCCTAGGCAGAAATTACTCATGTGCTTCTCTTAAATAAGGTGCCAGTTTGGGCTTCATGGGACCGACTACAAGAAATCCTAAGATGCCTAGCACCACTCAGCCTGGATCAGAATTAATTAACAGCCAAAATCCAGTGACTTCTTCCTGCACTTTCCATATCTCTCGAACTCTGCTGCCAAGATCAGTTCCAGCATGTTGGAGAATATAATGTAAACCGTGGCACTACCCTCAAATTTGCCTCCTTTTCTGGCTTTCTGGGCAGGCCAGCCACCTTTAGAAGTGACCGCATGGCTTTGATGTCTCATCAATCGGCAGTGAGCTACTTGGTTGCTCAGTTCATATTTTCTCAGCACGGATCACTTTGGTCTGTGACTTAAAAGGTGGGCTCTGGCATATTATTCTTCATCTCTCTCCAGCCTGGACTTGCTTCTGGGCCTAGTCTCTCCTGGCTAGACAAAGATATTAGTGAAACAAACAAAAGCATTGCTCTTGAGCTGCCTTTTTCTCCTCAGCTCTGCTTATACTCCTCACCAAGTTGTTGAATTCCTCCTTGTCCCCTGTAACATTAGAGGTTGGGGTTGGAGTACCCTTTTTTCCATTGTGTGCAAAACTTCCAACTTTCTCCTTCGAAGTTAAGGGTGATAAGTAGAGCACTCCAAAACATTCTCGTAAAGATTTCATAGCTTAATCACTCAGAGATAAGTTTAAAGCTGAAAGAAAACTGTGTTAAAATTCCAGATCCCCCAGTTGCTTGTTATGTAGCTTTGTGACTTCAGCCAAAATTGAGTTTCTCTATCTGCGAAACAAAGATTATAATAGCACCAACTTACAGAGCAGAGTCATTGAAATGATGCAGGTAAAACCCTTAGATGAAGTCCTGACATGTAGTAAAAACTCAACAGGCAGTAGCTTTGAGTATCCTTTCCTTCACTAACTCCCCAGACGCCACACTGGGACTCTCATTTATGGGATCTGTGTGCTGACATTCAATGTGCATTTCCAGTTTGTGCCAAATTATATTGTAACTGATAATTAGATGTTGACATTTATGGTATCATATCAGCACTATTTTCTGGTTTTAAGATCTGTTTTAATATTTTTGTTATTTGGGGTTATTTTTCTTAATTTTGCTGAGCTTCAAAGAGGGCAGTGATTTTAAAATAGGCATTCTCTCCATCATCTTTCCCAGAAGTACCGCCAAATTATTTTTCTATTTTGAATACACTATTCTGAACCTTTTCTCTGAACATGAGTGCCAAATTTGCTTTTAATAAAACATACTAAAACTACATGATACTAAAAAACTAGGCGTAAAGAAAAAAATGTAGAGTTTGTCACTTTATTTTATTTAAGATAG
>NW_016838256.1:0-1025 GCF_001698545.2 Rhinopithecus bieti | reverse complement strand
ACAAAGGCCCACTGAAATGGGAGCTCAGGTCTCCAAGAGACATTCTGTCTCCATGTGTTAGAGCCCCAGGTTACGTGCAGTGGGAGGGAAATCCAGAACACAGCCAGCAGAAATGGTTTTATTGCTGTAGACTCTAACTTTGGAGAGCTGGTTTGAGTGAAGATACATTTTCTCTCAACGTGGGAGTTGCTATAGTATGAGGAGGTTTCTTCATTGCCTTGTCCTAATTCCTGAGTGGTTTCTATCAAAATAAGTTGGTTACTGTAAGTTTTGATTGATTGAGGTGCTTATAGGTGAACAGTTGAGGATTCAAATGATGGTATGTTTGCAATAGTGGAATCAGAATTTTTTTTAAATTTATAAATTTGAATTAATACATGTAATAGGTAGATGATAAGGAAGGCTATAAGTTATAACCCTCACTCCTATCCCCTGAGGTAACTAATAATTTGGTTTGTTCTTTGCAAACCTTTCTCTATATGGCATAAAATATTTAATTTTGAATGTGTCTTTAAATTGGCACGTGTACTAAAATTTGAATTTAGATTATTTTATAGCTATTTTATAACTGGATTAAATTGAATGGAAATTGGGTGGTATGAAAATTACATTCTGCTTGACAAGAATTACTACTCAGTCTCTGTTAGGTGGTAGAGGCAGAAAGGAGGTAGGGCCTGACCAACTTGTGGGAGGTTAGGGATGGAAAGAGGGGTCTGGAAAGAGGGAAAATAGAAAGGCAAGTTGAGAAGTCCTTGCCTGTCTGCATATCTGTTTTATTTTGGCATAGGAAGAAATGAGGGGATCAGGTTTGAATCCTGGCTGTGATTTTTAGTGACTTAATTATCCTGTTGAAGTTACCAACCTTCCATAAGTTTGTTTACTTATAAAGGAGCTTAGGGATATTTCATAGTTATTTTTTAAATTCTTTTTTTTTAGATGGAGTTTTGCTCTTGTTGCCCAGGCTGTAGTGCAATGGGACGATCTCAGCTCACTGCAACCCCCGCCTCCCAGGTTCAAGCTATTGT
>NW_016838255.1:0-1496 GCF_001698545.2 Rhinopithecus bieti | reverse complement strand
CTGTCCTGAAAATTATATGAGATAGTTACTATTGTTGGTCTCAGATAAACAAACTTAAGATTTAGGGAGATTAAGTAACTTGCTTGAAGTCATAAAGGGGCAGAGCCAGGATTCAAACCTAGCTATTATGGCTCTTTAGTCTGTGTTCTTAATATATGTAAATATAACAAACCATGTATTTACTTACTTTAAGTTTTCCTTTGTTAAAAGCACAAACCGAGACCTGATAGGCAGAATGTCCCATATCAATAAATACTACATTTCTTGGTTTCTCATCTAATGGGGGAAGATCCTGTTTATAAATTCCATACGCCAGTGCAACTGTGTAAGAACAAAGAATTATGTTAATTCTAGCATAGTAATTACTTGGAAAACAAGAAATGTCACTTTGACACTGTACTTTAACATGCAGTACAGTAATACATATTATCTTCAAAGTAAATTAACTTTTCACAATTTGGTTAATAATGTTTTAACTTTACTTTTTCCTTACTCAACTACAACTCTGTAATAGTAAAGATCTGTAAAGCCATTAAGACATTTAACCTCTGCCAAAAAGTTGTACTACAAAGTAACAAGCTTATAAGAATCAGTACATACACATACACACACACACACGTATTTATATGTATATATAATTTTTTTAAAGAGACTGTGTGTAGCTCTGCCTCACAGGCTAAAGTGCAGTGCTATGATCATAGCTCACTGCAGCTTTCAACTCCCAGGCTCAAGCAATCCTCTTGCCTCAGAGTTAAAAAAAAATAATGCTTTGTTATTAATTAGAAAAAACACTACAATAGTATTTTGCTTACAGTGATTTTCAAATTGCAAAGTGCTTACCTGCAGTAGTTTCATTCATCAGCCTTAAACAATTTAACCCTGCAACCTGGGCTGCAGCCATCACAGATCGTCTCTCGGCATCAGTGAAAAAGCTAGGAATCTAGTATTTAAAAACAACAGTTAAGTATAATGTTTTACTTAAACATTTTGTCAACTGAAAATATAAAATAATTACCCTAAAACTTATGTACAGTATAAAGCAAATAATGATGTTCTAATTAAAGAGGAAAAATACTAGTGTTTTATTTTTTAAGTTTGACAATTTCTATGCTGTAAAGATCTGACCTAAAGTATGAATACTAATTTAAAGTAAAGTAATATGGCAGGGTTGCCTAAGTTTTGTTAATCTAAATACTTCCTGTGTTAGTCTGATCTATTAAAAATATATTTGCGGCCGGGCGCGGTGGCTCACGCCTGTAATCCCAGCACTTTGGGAGGCTGAGACGGGCGGATCACGAGGTCAGGAGATTGAGACCATCCTGGCTAACACGGTGAAACCCCGTCTCTACTAAAAATACAAAAACTAGCCGGGCGAGGTGGCGGGCGCCTGTAGTCCCAGCTACTCGGGAGGCTGAGGCAGGAGAATGGCGTAAACCCGGGAGGCGGAGCTTGCAGTGAGCTGAGATCTGGCCACTGCACTCCAGTCTGGGCGAAAG
>NW_016838254.1:0-1033 GCF_001698545.2 Rhinopithecus bieti | reverse complement strand
CATAAAATCTCATGAACAAAAAAATACAGAAGCTGTTAAGCCCCCAAGCCCCCCTAACAATGAGGACCCATTCTCATGGCTAACGCTTATTCGCCAGGGACTTGACTTAACCCAGGCTGCCGGAGTAAAAAACCTCTCTCAATGCTTCCTTTGCACTGCACTCGGAAAAGCTCCCTTAGTGGCAGTCCCTCTACCAGCCACTTTCAATATCCCCACCGACTCTACCAGCTCCTCTCAAGCAACATCCTTGCCTCAAGTCCCACTATACCGTGATCCACAGAGTCAAACCCTTCCTTGTTGCTACTCTACTCCCAACTCTTCATGGTGTAATTATACCCAACTGCCCAATAAGACCCAGACAGCCCCCGTTGGTGGCTACTTCTGGTGTAACCAAACTTTATCTAAAATTCTTAACCCCACCTCCATCCCCAATCCCTTTGCGTCCCAGTGTCTTTAGTGCCTAGCTTAACCCTATATAGCGAAGGGGAATTGTCCGAACTAGCTTCCCAGCTTACCACTCCCAGCAATATAATCCAAAAGTGGGCCGTTTTCTTCCCTTAGTCATCAGGGTTTCCCTAGCATTGTCCCTAATAGCCTCAGGACTTAGGACAGGGGCACTCGCCCCTCAATTCAGCCCACACGGGCTCTCTCCACTCAGGTCCAGGAAGCCATAGAGGCTTCAGCTGAAAGCCTGGCCTCTTTACAGCATCAGATTACCTCAGTGGCCCAGGTAGCAGCACAAAATAGGTGAGCATTAGATCTTCTTACTGCTGCAAAAGAAGGAACATGCCTCTTCCTAGGAGAAGAGTGTTGCTATTATATAAACGACTCAGGCCTAGTTGACACCAACGTCTAAACTTTAAACAAAATCAAAAGGAGCTTCAACAACTTAATGCCCCTTAACCCCGGACCACCGGTATGGCTGCTGCCGGAAGTACAGCAGCTACTTCCATTCCTAATTCCCATACTAATCCTCTGCCTTGCCTTATGTTTTGCTCCCATTTTTATAAAATTTCTCTGAGCCAAGGTCCAA
>NW_016838253.1:0-3297 GCF_001698545.2 Rhinopithecus bieti | reverse complement strand
CTAAAATATAAAGAGTTTCCTACAGATTAATTTTGTTCACTAATGTATACCAACATTCACTATCAATATTAATATTCTTTTGTATGTTGCTAATACCTGAACATTTTCCAGAACAGAAGACCCAAAGCCACTGACTGAAGAACCACCGTAAATCACAGTAAATACAGATCTACACCAAGGGACGTTAATAAAACTACAGAAAACTGAGGGAAAGAAATGAAAATTTTAAAAACAAAAGGCAAGTTATCAAACGAAAACTAGGTAACTAAATAAAGCCAGAAAACATTTTAAAAGATTTCCATTAAAGGGAACACCAAACAATTTTCCTTGGGTAGTAGGAAAATGATTCCAGAAGGAAGCTCAGAACTGAGGAAAAACATGAAGAGCGATAAACATGGAGGCACACTGAATATATAATGAACATATAAAACATTAATGCCTTCGCTCTCATTTACAATACAAATGACCATTTATATTAAATATTAAAACACTGGTTGGTTTGTGAATGTACGTGGCTTTCTGATAAAACTATAACAAAATCTGGAAATGCAACAGGTAAAAGAAGTCTACATGGTTTCATTCTACATTTCGTGTTAAGTGGTACACACAGGCCGGGTGAGGAGGCTCACACCTGTAATCCCAACACTTTAGATAGCCAAGCCGCGCAGATCACTTGAGGTCAGGAGTTTCAGAGCAGCCTGGCTAATATGACAAAACCATGTCTCCACTAAATACACAAAAATTAGCTTAGTGCAGTTGTGTGTGCCTGTAGTCCCAGCCACACAGGAGGCTGAGGCAGGAGGACTGCTTGAACCTGGGAGGTGGAGCTTGCAGTGAGCCAAGATACTGCCACTGCAGTCCAGCCTGGGCAACACAGCAAGACTCTGTCTCAAAAAGAAAAAAAACAAAAAAGGGATACACTCAGTAGACTCAATTTACTGATAAGAAAATTATAATCCATACAGCAACCACTATATAAATATAAATACTTATCTATATAGGAAGAGATATGGCCAAAAAGGCAATTTAAGGCAATTTAATGTAATTAATTAAATTTAAATGCAATACTAACCGTTGCATTGTTAAACTGATTAAAATACAGCACTGAAAAATAATCACAAAAAAACAGAAGAGAAGTAAGAGGGAAAATCAATGTTAAGAACAAACAGCAGAAGACTTCTACTTCTGTCCAAGATAGACTAAGATAGTGAAGAGAAAGTCACAAGGGAAAGTGGAAAATGTCTTGAACGGAATGGCAACAAATATGAAATTTATCAAAACTTGAGATGTAGGCTGGGGCAGTGGTGGCTGACGCCTGTTAATGGCTTGAGCTCAGGAGCTTGAGACCAGCCTGGGCAACATGGTGCAACCCTGTCTCTACGACAAATACAAAAACATTAGCCAGATAAGGTGGCGTGCACCCGTAGTCCCAGCTACTTGAGGGGCTAAGACAGGAGGATCGCTTGAACCCAGGAGGTTGGGGCTTCAGTGAACCGAGATCACATCACTGCCCTCCGGCCTGGGTGACAAATTGAGACCCTGTCTCAAAACAACAACAACAGTGGCAAAAACAAAAACAAAAACAAAAACAACACAACTTGTGGGATTCAATAAAAGCAACAGAGAGGAACTTACAGCATATATATTTTCATTAGAAAAGAATATCTAAAAGAAAAGACCTAAGTTTCCACCTTTATAAGTTAGAAAAGAAGAGGAAAATATAACACGTAGTTATATAGTTATATAACAAGTAGTAGGAAGGAAATAATAAAGAGCAGAAGTTTAACAAAATAGAAAACAGGGAGATGCCATAAAAAATTAACAAAGCCCAAAACTTTCTTTAAAAAGGTCAACAAAACGGAACAATTCTATTTGGACTGGTCAAAAAAATGAAAATTAAAATTAAAACAAAGAAAAATCCAGAACACAAATCACCCACATCTGGCTGGGTGTGGTGGCTCACGCCTGTAATCACAGCACTTTGGGAGGCCGAGGCGGGTGGATCACGTGAGGTCCGGAGTCACGACCAGCCTGTCCAACATGGTGAAACCCCCTCTCTACTAAAAATAGAAAAAATTAGCCATGTGTGGTGGCATGCACCTGTACTCCCAGTTACTCGGGAGGCTGAGGCAGGAGAATCACTTGAACCAGGGAGGTGGAGGTTGCAGTGAGCTGAGATCCTGCCACTGCACTCCAGCCCGGGTAACAAGAGCAAGGCTCCATCTCCAAAAAAAAAAAAATTAAGTTAAAAAAAAATTCACCAACATCAGGAATAATAATGGGGTAATAACCACCAATGCTAGCAAAATTAACAAAATAATAATAAAATACTATTGGCGGCCAGGTGCAGTGACTTGCGCCTGTAATCCCAGCACTCTGGGAGGCCAAGGCGGGTGGTTCACCTAAGGACAGGAGTTCAAGACCTTACTATGAAGGATAAGTTCCTGAAAGTCGCACTTGAGTATTATTTATATCCCAGTTTGTTTCCAAAAGAGGTTCTGCAGCATATAACATAGTAATATAGGCCGGGCACAGCGGATCACACCTGTAATCCCAACACTTTGGGAAGGTGAGGTAGGCAGATCGCTTGAGCCCAGGGGTTCGAGACCAGCCAGGGCAACATGGCAAAATCCCACCTCTACAAAAAAAAAAAAATTAGTTGGGTGTGGTGGTGGTGCACCTGTAGTCCCAGCTGCTCAGCAAGCTGAGGCGAGCAGGTCATTTGAGCCCAGAAGGTCAAGGCTGCAGTGAGCCATGACTGCACCACTGCACTCCAGCCTGGGTAACAGAGTGGACCCTATCTCAAAAAAACGAAAACAAACAAACAAACAAATACACACACACACACACACACACACACACACACAGAAACACATTTTATATATACACACACAAATACTATATATACACACACTATATTACACACCCTACATGTAAATATATATACACTTACATACATATATAAATTACAACAAAAAATGAGAGTAGAAAATTAAGTTGAAATAGTTTTAAAAGGACGGAAAGCATAAACCATAAAAGCCTACTGAGGCTGGGTGCAGTGCCTCACACATATAATCGTTGCACTTTGGGTGGCCAAAGCGGAAGGACCACTTGAGGTCAGGAGTTCAAGACCAGCCTAACCAACAAAGTGAGACCTCAGCTCTACAAAAAATAATTTTTTTAATATAAAATAATATTTTAAAAATAGAGTCTATTGGCAAAGCACGGTGGCTCATGCCTGTAATTCCAGTACTTTGGGAGGTCGAGGCGGGCAGATCATGAGGTCAAGAGATCGAG
>NW_016838252.1:0-811 GCF_001698545.2 Rhinopithecus bieti | reverse complement strand
TTGCTGACGTGTGAATTCATCTCACAGAGTTACACTTATGTTTCCTTCAACAGTCCATTATCACTGTTTTTGAGGAACCTCAAAAGGACTTCTTTGGATCGCACTCAGGCTTACGCTGATAAAGGAAATATCATCAGTTCAAAACGTGAAAGAGGCGTTCTGAGAAACTTCTTTGTGATCTGTGAATTCCTGTGACAGAGTTGCAGCTTAGTTCTCAGGAAGCAGTTTGCAAAGACTCTTTCGTGGAATCTGCCAAGTGAGATTTGGCAGCCCATAGGGGCCCTTAGTGAAAAAGGAAATATCCTTAGATAATAACTAGAGAGAAGCTTTCGGAGAGATTGGTTTCTGAGATGTGATTCATCACACACAGTTCCACCCTTCCCTTCTTGGAACAGTTTGCTAACTCTGTTATCTTGTGTTCTGCAAAGTGATATTTGGGAGCTCATTGAGGGCTATGGTGAAAAAGGAAATATCCTCAGATCAAAACTGGAAAGAAGCCTTCGGAAAAACTGCATTTCGATGTGTGAATGCAACTCACAGTTACACGTTTCTCTTCTGTGTTCAGTTTGCTAACACAGTTTTCTGGAAATCTGCAATTGGAATGCTTCTGAATGCAATGAAGCTTACGGTGACAAAGGAAATATCCTCAAAAGAAAAGTAGAAAGAAACATTCTTAGAAACTTCTTGCTGATGTGTTAATTCATCTCACAGAGTTACACTTATTTTTCCTACAACAGTCCATTATCACTGTTTTTGGGAACCTGGGTAGAACTTCTTTGGATCGCACTGAGGCCTACGCTGATAAAGGAAA
>NW_016838251.1:0-1132 GCF_001698545.2 Rhinopithecus bieti | reverse complement strand
AAAGTTTTTTCTTAAGAGTATTTTGAAGCTGGGTGCGGTGGCTTGCGCCTGTAATCCCAGCACTTTGGGAAGCCAAGCCGAGGAGGGAGGATCACTTGAGCCCCGGAGTTCAAGACCAGCCTGGGCAACATAGGGAGACCCTGTCTCTACAATAAAATTGGCCGGGCACGGTAGTGCACAGTTTTAATTACAGCATCTGCGCCTGGCCAGATACTGTTCTCTGTGGCAGGACATAGACTCCAAAGACATGGAAGACTTGGGTCTTTTAGGCCAGCACCAGCTTTTGAACAGATTATCTGTGTACTGGGAACCAGGGCATATTCAGACAATTCCCGGGAGAGCCTGGGATTGGCACCGGGGAGGTGGCATTTGTGCTGGTATCTGGGATGCTTCTGGGATGTCCTTTCCCTTCCCTCCTGCGGTGCAGGAGTTCCTGCGTCATCACTCACTCTGGCAGCTTCTCTCCATCCAGCAGGCTGCAGCCACTCCTGCTCCAAGGAGGTCTGAAACTCAGCCTGAGTGGGGAGGGGCCTCTTACAAGAGTTCCTTTTCTGCCGGGCATGGTGGCTCATTCCTGTAATCCCAGCACTTTGGGAGGCCAAGGCGGGCGGATCACCGGAGGTCGGGAGTTTGAGACCAGCCTGACCAACATGGAGAAACCTTGTCTCTACTAAAAATGCAAAGTTACTGGAATGTGGTGGTGCACGCCTGTAATCCCAGCTACTCGGGAGGCTGAGGCAGGAGAATCACTTGAACCCGGGAGGTGAAGTTGTGGTGAGTTGAGATTGCACCATTGCACTCCAGCCTGGGCAACAAGAGCGAACTCCATCTCAAAAAAAAAAAAAAAAGAAAAAAAAAAAAAAAAAAAAGTTCCTTTTCTGAGGACTCTCCCTCTTGCCTAGAGGTAGTAGCATTTTCCATTCCTGTATTTATTAGCATAGTAGTTAACCACGTTTTACTAGTTTGTGTAATGCTTTATTATACATTTTCCTCCTCAGGCCTGACATGGTGGTGCCATGTAATTCCAGCACTTTGGGAGGCTGAGGCAGGGAGTTTGAGAACAGCCTGGGCAATATAATGAGATCCCATCTCTAAAGAAAAAAAAAATTAGCCAAGTACATTACTGCATGCC
>NW_016838250.1:0-1201 GCF_001698545.2 Rhinopithecus bieti | reverse complement strand
CTTGCACCTCCAGGTGAGGCAATGCCTCGCCCTGCTTCAGCTCTCGCTGGTCAGGCTGCAGCAGCTGACCAGCACCGATTGTCCGGCACTCCCTAGTGAGATGACCCCAGTACCTCAGTTGAAAATGCAGAAATCACTGGTCTTCTGTGTCGCTCGCGCTGGGAGTTGGAGACTGGAGCTGTTCCTATTCGGCCATCTTGCTCCGCCCCCCTAGGTTTCTTTTTTCAGCTTTTTGTTTCTTTTTGCTTTTCAGTTTTGTGGGTTTCTGTTGGTCTCCTGAAACTCTGATGTCGTTTCCTCAGCATGTTCAATAGTAATGAACCATGAAAGGTATTCTTCATTTCTGAATTTATAGAAATTTTTGCTTCTCAGTAAAATTGAGAAATTACAGATGTTTCCCATATGCCCTCTGTTCCCACATATATATAACCTTCCCCATTACCAACCTCCCCTGACAGAGGGGATTGTAACATTTGTTACAATTTATGAACCTACATTGACACATCATTACTGCATGGAGTCTATAATTTACAGTAGGAGTCAATCTCGGTTTTGCACATTCTTTGGATTTGGGCAAATTTATAATGGCACGTATCTACCATCATAGTATCATGCAAAATAGTTTTACTGTCCTAAATAACCTGTTCATCCTTCCCTTTCCTATAACCCTAGCTACCACTGATTTTTTATTTTGTCTTGATAGTTTTGCCTTTTTAGAATGTCATATAGTTGGAATAACCATAGTATGTGGACTTTTCAGAGTGGGTTCTTCAGGAATGTACGTTTAAATTTCTTCTGTGTATTTCATGGCTTGATAAGTGCATTTCTTTTTGCCTATGAAAAATATTCCATTGTCTGAATATACCATCATGTATCCATTCATCGACTGAAGGACAACTTGGTTGCTTTCCAGTTTTGGTAATTATAAATAAAGCCACTCTTTTTTGTTTCCATATGAACTTTAAGTAGTTTTTTTCCAATTCTGTGAAGAAAGTCATTGGTAGCTTGATGGGGATGGCATTGAATCTATAAATTACCTTGGGCAGTATGGCCATTTTCACGGTATTGATTCTTTCTTTCCATGAACATGGAATGTTCTTCCATTTGTTTGTGTCCTCTATTTCCTTGAGCAGTGGTTTGTAGGAGCCAAAACAGAGCCCGCATTGCCAAGTCAATCCTAAGCCAAAAGAACAAAGCTGGA
>NW_016838249.1:0-1777 GCF_001698545.2 Rhinopithecus bieti | reverse complement strand
CTGCTGACCCTCTCCCCACCACTACCCTGTAGTCCTGCCACATCCCCTTGCCGAGATAGTAGAGATGGTGATCAATAAACACTGAGGGAACTCCAGAGACCCGTGCTGGTGCGGGTCCTCCGTATGCTGAGCGCAGGTCCCCTGGGCCCACTTTTCTTCCTCTAGACTTTGTCACTGTGTCTGATTTCTTTTCTCCGTCTCTCATCTCCACCTTTTGAGAAATACCCACAGGGGTGGAGGGGCAGGCCCCCTTCACTCTGATGCCACCCTTGCCCTCACCTAGCTCTCTCATACCTGTGATTCTAAGGGGTCTGCCCCAGGATTGCATGCCCACTGCCAATCAGAGGTGAGCACGTCAATGCCTCCTGGATGTGGGGCTACTGGTGGTCAAGGCCTGGCAGTATGTGGAGGGTCTTCTCAGAGGGGCCATGGAGCCAGAGAATGGGATGGGGCGCTAACTCCACTCTGCACAGGAACCGCAGTCCCCAGCCAAGCCGGCCCAAGTATTCCAGGTGCTGTCCATCCCGCATGCACACTGCAGGCTCCAGGTGACCTGGCAGAGAGGGATGGCCTGGTGGGCAGCTGAGAAGCCAGAATGAAGGGGGCGTGCACTGCCATCTGCAGTCTGGCAGGCAGGAGCAGGGAGGCTGTTGAATGGTGAGCGAGGGGGATTGGGGAAGAGCAGGCAGCCCAGTCGGCCTGATTTACCAGTGAATGAGCTGTGGGCGGAGCCGCCCTTGGCTGAGGGCTGGGTTTGGGACAGTCTGTTTGCACGTCCTGGACTCCAGGCTGCCAGCTGCCTGTCCAGGGTCTGAATGTCCTACTGTGACCTGTTTCCTCACCTGGCCCAGAGGACAGATAGGGAAGGCTTGTTTTGAGGATTAGGCAGGGTAATCCCAGTCAGCCCTCATTAGCTTACCTATCCTCCAGGTCTTTTGGTTTCTTTTTTCTCTTCTTTGTTATGAAACTCTGGAGAATTGTCCTCCAGCCTGTCTTCAGCTGGGGAGGTGGAAAGGCTGGACCTTGCCCTTGACTTCAGGGCCCCTTCTGGGTGCCCCCTCCTCCTAGGGTTTTAAAAAGCATATACTTAGCAACATACCCTGTACCTGAGAGAGCTGCAGAGAACCTCCTGCGTATCCAAACCAGAACACTTTGTTCCCTGACCCCAGACCTTCATCACACCCCAAAGCCCAAATACTTTCAGGTGGCCAGCTTCAGACAAGAGTCTGAACTCAATGCTTGTTTTCTGAGGTCTACACAGGCCCGTATGATGGGGCTACCTCCATTCTACCCCTGTGCCTCCCCCAGCCATTAGGGGCCTCAACTCCAGTGACCCCTAACTGGGAGCAAGGTTCCCCAGGCAGGGAATGCAGCCCTCCCCAGGATGCTGGCCTGGCCATGTCGCAATGGACATAGTCTTGGAGCGAGAGGTCCAAGGCAGGGAGTTTCACCCCCCATTTCACCAGGTGTGGTGACCTTTCTGGGTTCCTAGCCTTCAAGATGGGATTTTTACACTGTGCCACAGTGGGGGAAACCGAGGCACAGGGCTGGTGAGCAGTAAAGAAAGAAAACCTCTGTGACTAGGAAACGTGTCACTTGCCCAGCACAGCCGCTCCAGGATAGCACCCTTTGGGATGTACTGTTGAGCTGTTCCTGGCACGTGGCATGGCACTGTGGTGGAGGTCAGCAGCTTGTGGAGTTGGGGGAGGGGGTGCTGGCAGGAGCACATAATTTTGGACCCACCACGGGGAGGAAGGGGACATTGCCCCTTTCCCCA
>NW_016838248.1:0-1165 GCF_001698545.2 Rhinopithecus bieti | reverse complement strand
ACTAGTCTTGTGGAAAAATCAATTCTCAGAACAGGTTCTCTTGGTATGACCAGTGCTCTCGTCCTGCAAGCCTGTCCCCATGCCATGAGCACCCAGTAGACAGTCCCTCAGGGCCGGGGACCATGGGGCTTCTGCGTCGTGGGCAGCAAGGACTTCAAGCATCCTCTCCATTTCCAGGTCACCCCCAGAAGCAAGGCTGCCATAGCTAATTTGTGTATTGGAGATGTAATCACAGCCATGGCCCAGGGAAATACCAGCCACAGGGCACACTGGGAAACTCAGAACAAAATCAAACAAAATCAAAAATTGCTCTAGGGACCCTCACAGTCCTGTTGCTTTGTGATAGCTTTATGCCTAGCAATAGAAAGTCTTTCTTTGCACCCTCTTTGCACTTCTTTTTTTTGAATATTTGGTGAAAGAATCATTCCAGTGACTGCTTTGTAGTCAGTGTGATGTTTGAAAGGGTGCTGTAGATCCAGGAAACCCTGACAGAGAGGCTGTGGCAGAGTGTACTTAATTTGCATTCAACTTTCTTTTCATTCCATTCCTTTGTGAGAAAGGGTCTAAAACGGATCTGTGATATTAAAGCCTGTGGGTGGGCCATCAGGTGCAACTGCTGCATATGCAGCGGACTGTGCCCACAGGAAATGTTTTCTAGGAACTTACACTGTATTCCCTGATTGATGTTCTAATTATATGCTAAATTGTGTGCCTCTGAGCAGCAGGAACCCTTGGAAGGTCAAGTACCTTCTCGGGGGCAGCAGCACCTCTGCCTGAAGACTCAGAGGCAAAATCTGAGGGCAGAGGCAGCAGCAGGAGTGGGATTGAGGCCAAGACTGCTTATCTAACCCCATCATGACAGTAGGAAGAAAACGCCCTAGGAATCTCTCAAACCCACTATTCATTATGACTCTCCCTCTGAAGCTCAGGCATTCCACCCTCCTCGGCCTCCCAAAGTGCTGGGATTACAGGCCTGAGTCACCATGCCTGGCCTAAATACATAATTTTAGAAATATGTGAGACCTTGAGATGAGCAGAGACTGCAACATCCTTCATTTCTGAATGCATTTGTTGAGTCTATAGGAATAACTGGGTGGAAAAGTAAGACCATTATAAGCAAAGCAGCATTAATGCCAAAGGGAGAGGCAAGTTGAGATTTTTACAG
>NW_016838247.1:0-1192 GCF_001698545.2 Rhinopithecus bieti | reverse complement strand
TTTAAAAGAAAAGAAACAAATTTTCCTCTGCTTAGCAGCTCGCTTCAAGGACAGTTATAAGACAAATCCGAAAAGCCAAGATCAAAGGAATAGGCTCCAGGCACCCCCGTCACTCCAGAACAAGGTTGAAGGAAAAAAAAAAAAGACAAATTCCCTTACTGTTAAACTCCTTTCCTTTGCCTCTTAAGCATGACTATGTTTTACAAATGCCTGTATTTAGCCAGTTCTTGTTTTCCTTTTGACACAGCTACAAGGCCACCAGCGATGCAAGGCCACAAGTTATGCACTATATGATTAACTGCTTTTGTTTTGCTTCTGTAAGCCCACTTATAAAAACCCTGCTCTGTCTTTGTTGAAGGCTCAGCTTTTTAGATGTGAATCCACTGAGCCAGTGGGTACCTTAAAATAAATATCCTCCTTTACTCACCTGTGCTAGTCTCTCTCGTCCTACATCCCACAACAGGATCACAATCCAAACCTCAAGAGAGCGTTCTTGAATCTCACACATAAAAGAATTTAGGGTGAGTCAGCCAGGCGCAGTGGCTCATGCCTCTAATCCTAGCACTTTGAGATGCTGAGGCAGGTGGATCACAAGGTCAAGAGATCAAGACTATCCTGGCCAACATGGAGAAACCCCATTTCTACTAAAAATACAAAAATTAGCTGGGCGTGGTGGCGCACGCCTGTACTCCCAGTGACTCAGGAGGCTGAGGCAGGAGAATCACTTGAACCCGGGAGGTGGAGGTTGCAGTGAGCTGAGATCATGGCACTGCAATCCAGCCTGGGCGACAGAGCGAGACTCCATCTCAAAAACAAACAAACAAACAAACAAACAAACAAAGAATTTAGGGTGAGTCTATAAAGTAAAAGCAAGTTTACTGAGAAAGTGAAGAAGTAAAAGAGTGGCTACCTATAGACAGAACAATGGCATGGACAGCTTGATTGAGTATACTTATAGTTATTTATTGATTATATGCTAAACAAAAGGTGAAATATTTGTGAGTTTTCCATGACTGGAGTGAGCAATTTCCAGAATTGACAGTTCTTCCCCCTTTTAGACTATGTAGTTTAACTTCTGGACATTTCCATGGCATTTGTAAACTGTCATGGCACCAGTGGGAGTTTCTTCTAACATGCTAATGCATTGTAATCAATATAATATCAGCAGTGAGGATGACCAGAGGTCACTTTC
>NW_016838246.1:0-1779 GCF_001698545.2 Rhinopithecus bieti | reverse complement strand
TTTATTTCTGAGGCCTCTGTTCTGTTCTATTGGTCTATATATCTGTTTTAGTGTCAGTACCATGCTGTTTAGGTTACTGTGGTCTTGTAGTATAGTTTGAAGTCAGGTAGCATGATGCCTCCAGCTTTGTTCTTTTTGCTTAGGATTTTCTTGGCTATGTGGGCTCTTTTTTGGTTCTGTATGAAATTTAAAGTAGTTTTTTCTAACTCTGTGAAGAAAGTCAATGGTAGCTTAATGGGGATAGCATTGAATCTGTAAATTACTTTGGGCAGTATGGCCATTTTCACGATATTGATTCTTCCTATCCATAAGAATGAAATGTTTTTCTGTTTGTTTGTGCCCTTTCTTATTTTCTTGAGCAGTGGTTTATAGTTCTCCTTGAAGAGGCCCTTCACATCCCTTGTAAGTTGTATTCATAGTATTTTATTCTCTTTGTAGCAATTGTGAATGGGAGTTTACTCATGATTTGGCTCTCTGTTTTTCTATTATTGTTGTATAGGAATGCTTGTGATTATTGCGCACTGATTTTGTATCCTGAGACTTTGCTGAAGTTACTCATCAGCTTGAGGAGATTTTGGGTTGAGACAGGGTTTTCTAAATATACAATCATGTAATCTGCAAACAGAGACATTTGACTTCCTCTCCTCCTATTTGAATACACTTTCTTTCTCTTGCCTGATTGCCCTGGCCAGAATTTCCAATACTATGTTGAATAGGAGTGGTGAGAGAGGGCATCGTTTTATTGTCCTGGTTTTCAAAGGGAGTGCTTTCAGCTTTTGACCATTTGATATGATATTAGATGTGGGTTTGTCATAAATAGCTCTTATAATTTTGAGATACATTCCCTCAGTATCCAGTTTACTGAGAGTTTTTAGCGTGAAGGATGTTGAATTTTATCAAAGGCCTTTTCTGCATCTATACCCAGTTTACTGAGTACCCAGTTTACTGAGAGTTTTTAGCATGAAGGATGTTGAATTTTATCAAAGGCCTTTTCTACATCTATTGAGATAATCATGTGGTTTTTGTCATCGGTTCTGTTTATGTAATGGATTACGTTTATTGATTTGCATATGTTGAACCAGGCTTGCATCCTAGGGATGAAGCTGACTCAATTATGGTGGATAAGCTTTTTGATGTACTTCTGGATTCGGTTTGCCAGGATTTTATTGAGGATTTTCTCATCGATGTTCATCAAGGATATTGGCCTGAAATTTTCTTTTTTTGTTATGTCTTTGCCAGGTTTTGGTATCAGGGTGATGCTGGCCTCATAAAATGAATTAGGGAAGAGTCCCTCTTTTTCTATTGTTTGGAATAGTTTCAGAAGGAATGGTAGCAGCTCCTGTTTGTACCTCTGGTAGAATTTGGCTGTGAATCCATCTGGTCCTGGACTTTTTTGGTTGGTAGGCTATTAATTACTACCTCAATTTCGGAACTTGTTATTGGTCTACTGAGGGATTCAACTTCTTCCTGGTTTATTCCTGGGAGGGTGTATGTGTCCAGGAATTTATTCATTTCTTCTAGATTTTGTAGTTTATTTGCATAGAGGTGTTTATAGTATTCTCTGATGTTGGTTTGTATTTCTGTGGGATCAGTGGTGATATTCCCTTTATCATTTTTTATTGTGTCTATTTGATTCTTCTCTCTTTTCTTCTTTATTAGTCTGGCTAGCAGTCTATCTATTTTGTTAATCTTTTCAGAAAACCCAGATCCTGGATTCATTGATTTTTTTGAAGGTTTTTTCATGCCTCTATCTCATTCAGTTCTGCTCTGATCTTAGTT
>NW_016838245.1:0-2725 GCF_001698545.2 Rhinopithecus bieti | reverse complement strand
TCACACTTTCCTATCTTTCCGGATAAAACTTTCCAGGTAAAACTTTGGGCCTTTGTCTACTGCCCTCAATTAAAATACATGTATTTCAAGGATTTTCTAGGTGATTATATGCAAATGCCTGATGACCTTCTAAGGATGAGGTGGTAACTGTGTTTAATTACACATTTGCTAATTCTAGTCTAATAACTACCCTTCCCAGAGGCACTGGATAGAAGAGTTCAGGAATTATGTTACTCTCCCTGTGCTTTCTCATTTAATACCCACTATAACACTATAGGAGAGATACTGTATTCTCATTTCACATATGTAGAAATTGAGATAAGATGACCAAGGACTGGGGTTTAAATCAATGTACCTCAGACTCCAAAGCCTGTGCTTTTCCAAATTTTGAAGATATTTTGTCCTAATTCCAAGCTACAGAATACCTGGCATGTACTCTTCTGTTTCATGTACTTAGTCATTGCCAATTAGTCAATCTGTCTTAGCTCAGTACTCTAAGTTGTCACTATGAACAGATTGGGATTGATATGGGAGATAAATAGCTTTATTACCTTTGCCATAATCCAAATGTGACTTTTTTTTTTTTTTTCATTTTATAGGTTCAAATGCCTTTAAAGACTTTTATTTTAACTGACGTCAAATTTATACGCAATTATTTTCAGGCAACAATTTCCTGAGACTGGAGAAAGAGAAAACAATGACAGAAAGGGACCAAAGCTAAATTTTAGCACTATGTCAGATTTTCAAAATGGAATTCTATAAAGTTAAAATAATTAAAACAAGTGATTCTTGTACATCTATATCAGCAATGTTCTTTACTGAACAAAGTGAAAAAAATAAACTTTAATCTTAAGGTGATGATAAACATGTAAATGTCAAATTTAGCAATAACCTGGAATTAAACCATAAAAATGTACATTTTAGAATAATTAGCTCAGTGCTAACACATATATGGATGTATGGAATGTCAGGCCTCTGAGCCAAAGCTAAGCCATCATATCCCCTGTGACCAGCACATACACATCCAGATGGTGGGTTCCTGCCATAACTGATGACATTCTACCATAAAAGAAGTGAAAATGGCCTGTTCTTGCCTTAACTGATGACATTACCTTGTGAAATTCCTTTTCCTGGCTCATCCTGGCTCAAAAGCTCCCCACTGAACACCTTGTGACCCACCCCAACCCCTGCCCGCCAGAGAACAACCCCTTTGACTGTAATTTTCCTTTACCTACCCAAATCATATAAAACGGCCCCACCCCTGTCTCCCTTCGCTGACTCTCTTTTCGGACTCAGCCCGTCTGCACCCAGGTGATTAAAAAGCTTTATTGCTCACACAAAGCCTATTTGGTGGTCTCGTCACATGGACACCCATGACATTTTGGTGCCCTGACTGGAATCAGGGGACCTCCCTTGGGAGATCAATCCCCTGTCCTCCTGCTCTTTGCTCCATGAGAAAGATCCACCTATGACCTCTGGTCCTTAGACTGACCAGTCCAAGAAATATCTCACCAATTTTAAATCCAGTAAGCGGCCTTTTTTATTCTCTTCTCCAACCTTTCTCACTATACCTCAACCTCTTTCTCCCTTCAATCTTGGCACCACACTTCAATCTTTCCCTTCTCTTAATTTCAATTCCTTTCCTTTTCTGGTAAAGGAGATGTGTTTTATCCGTGAACCCAAAACTCTGGCGCCGGTCACAGACTCAGGAAGACAGTCTTCCCTTGGTGTTTAATCACACGGGATGCCAGCCTGATTATTCACCCACATTTCAGAGGTGTCTGACCACGCCGGGATGCCTGCCTTGGTCCTTCACCCTTAGCGGTAAGCAACGTTTTTCTGGGGGGGGCAAGAACTCCCCAATCACTTCTCTCCATGTCTGTACCCCTTCTCTGCTTTTCTGGGGGGTAAGAAGCCCCCAACCCCTTTTCTCCACATTCCAACCCCTTTCCCACTTTTCTGGAGGGCAAGAAACCCCCAACCCCTTATCTCCTCGTCCTGACCCCTTTCCTGCTTTTCTGGAGGGCAAGAACCCCCAAACCCCTTCTCTCTGTGTCTCTACCCTCTCTTTTCTCTGGGCTTGCCTCCTTCACTATGGGCAACCTTGTACCCTCCATTCCTCCTTCTTCTCCCTTAGCCTGTGTTCTCAAGAACTTAAAACCTCTTCAACTCACACCTGACCTAAAACCTAAATGCCTTATTTTCTTCTACAATGCCGCTTGACCCCAATACAAACTCGACAGTAGTTCCAAAGAGTCAGAAAATGGCACTTTAGATTTTTCCATCTTATAAGATCCAAATAATTCTTGTCATAAAATAGGCAAACGGTCTGAGGTGTCTGACATCCAGGCATTTTTTTACACATCGGTCCCTCCCTAGTCTCTGTTCCCAATGCAACTCGTCCCAAATCTTCCTTCTTTCCCGCCCACCTGTCCCCTCAGTCCCAACCCCAAGCGTCGTTGAGTCTTTATAATCTTCCTTTCTACAAACCCATCTGACCTCTCCCCTCTTCGCCAGGCTGAGCTAGGTCCAATTTTTCCTCAGTCTCCCCTCCCCCACCCTATAATCCTTTTATCACCTCCCCTCCTCACACCCGGTCTGGCTTACAGTTTCGTTCCGCATCTAGCCTTCCCCCACCTGCCCAGCAATTTCCTCTTAAAAATGTGACTGGAGCTAAAGACATAGTCAAGGTTAATGCTCCTTTTTCTTTATCCAACCTCTCCCG
>NW_016838244.1:0-1164 GCF_001698545.2 Rhinopithecus bieti | reverse complement strand
CTCCCAATGCACTGATTCAAATGTTAATCTCCGTTGGCAACACGCTCACAGACACACCCAGGAACAACACTTTACATCCTTCGATCCAATCAAGTTGGCAATATTAACCATCCTGGAAAGTTGTAAGCATCCACTGTAGCACAATGGGCATATAGTTCACAATGCTGTACCATGCACCTCAATATTTGTTAAGAGTGTGTAGGTCGTGTTGTGTGTATTTTACCACAAGTTTAAAATACTCCTGATTATCTTATTCCATATGCTTAACACCTTAGCAAACCTCAGTACTTCACTGCCCTTTTCTGGCTGCATGGCGTATCAGAGAAAGTGTGGGTTTGGAGTCAGACAAGCTTCGGTTCAAGTACTAGGTGATCTGGAACAGGTTACTTAGCCTGGCTGGTCCTCAGGGTCATCTTTTGTAAACTCAGGATGGAATAAGACAGCCCCATCTATCTTCCAGCACCATTCTAAGGATGACTCATAGGCATTGCTCAGACATGGCAGTGATTATTGTTTTTTGATTAGCATCTAGCCCTCTCCCTGGACCATGGTAGGTGCCCAATAAATGTTTGTTGAATGAATAATTTAATTCATTATTAATGAATTTGTATTTTATTTTACCCTGCTCCTTGCCATTTTTTTTTAGTGCAATTACTCTTATCTAGTTTTGAGTTGCATCCAAATTCTCAATCTAGTTAAGATTCAAAATTACATATCAGCTTGCTGGGCTAGCACTTTTCCTTACCCTCTCCCTGAAGGGTCCCCAATTCTGTTTCTATTCTGTGTCTTTTTTCCCCACTTCCATGAACATGTGTCCAGGGCCCCTTGCTGCCAAAGCCCTTCAACTAGTTATTCTCCAGCAGAACATTTTCTGCCAGTGAAAATATTTTCTTTCAGGAATTGACTAAAAGCTGTTTTCATAAAAACTTCCCTGTGTGAATTAAGCCTATAATTATCTTGCTCTTTCTTAGGATTTCTGCAGAGCTTACGCACACCTAAAGCTTGCCAATTCACACTTGGTTCTGGGGTCTATAGGAGAGTCACAGAAACATGACTCCTGTCATGAATGCAAGCTAGGAGGTGGTCCCTAAAACAGGGGATGTGTCTCGAATGCCTCTTCAGTCCTCGTACAGTGTCTAATACGGTGCTGCTTCCACAGCGTTG
>NW_016838243.1:0-4094 GCF_001698545.2 Rhinopithecus bieti | reverse complement strand
GTTCTTTTGGCTTAGGATTGTCTTGGCAATGCAGGGTCTTCTTCGGTTGCATACGAACTTTAAAGCAGTTTTTTTTTTTTTTTCCCTCACTCCTGTGAAGAAAGTCATTGGTAGCTTAATGGGAATGGCATTGAATCTATAAATTACCATGGGCAGTATGGTCATTTTCACAATATTGATTCTTCCTATCCATGAGCATAGTATGTTTTTCCATTTGTCTGTGTCCTCTTTTATTTCACTGAGCAGTGGTTTGTAGTTCTACTTGAAGAGGTCCTTTACATCACTTGTGAGTTGGATTCCTAGGTATTTTATTCTCTTTGAAGCTATTGTGAATGGGAGTTCATTCATGATTTGGCTCTCTGTTTGTCTGTTACTGGTGTATAAGAATGCTTGTGATTTTGCACATTGATTTTGTATCCTGAGACTTTGCTGAAGTTGCTCAAGCAGGGTCTCAACCTGTTGTCCAGGCTGGAATGCAGTGGCACGATCACCACTCACTGCAGCCTTGGCTTTCTGGGCTCAAGCAATTCTCCCACCTCAGCCTCTCAAGTAGCTGAACTACAGGTGCAAACTGCTACACCTGATTAATTTTTGTATTTTTTGTAGGGATGGGTTTTGCCGCATTCCCCAGGCTAGTCTTGAACTCCTGAGATCAAGAAATCCACCAGCGTCAGCCTCCCAAAATGCTGAGATTACAAGCATGAGTTGCTGTGCCTGGCCTCATATATATAACTATATAGAAACAAAAAGATTGATAGGTAGATAGACAGACAGACACATTGCTACACAAAAGCCAGAAAGATTGTATTTGCACATCAGTTCACATGTAGATTTTATATATCAGCAATGAAATTAATAAAATAATTATTTAATACCTACTGGTTTGGGCACTGGAGAAGTAAGCAAAGAGCAAATTCAATGACACGGGGAAAAATTTAGTAACAGCAATAGCAGTTTGTTTTTCTAAAATCACAGATTCAGAAATGTATAAACTTTCTGAAATTTGAAGACATTCATATGAAATATATGTAAATTCAAGGTCTGAAATTGAGATATTTAATCCAACAAATTTTATGTTGTTTCTTTCTCTTAACATTATTTTTTCTATTCCTTCTTTTTCCTAATACATTTTTTCTTATATACTACTAGATGAATTAATAATGCAAAGAGGCTGGTGTTGCTTTTAAGTTTATCACTAAGCCATTTTATTACACTAATTTTAGTACATTTTCAAGTTACCTGTTTGCATTGATTATGAATCCTTTTATTCATTATTTAATTTAGGATGCCCTTGTATCATTTTAAAACCTCTATAACTTTAGGAAAAAATACGGGTAGTGGTGTTAGTAAATATGTTTGAATGAAAAGGAATTAGTTTTTGTTCTATTCTAGTATCAAATAATTCAGCAATATATGCAGGACTTCCTTCAAAGGTATGTTACAAGTATTCAACACAATTCTCTGTCTTTCCAAAAGGCAATGGGTGTATATACTAATGAATTAATTAAATCACTCCTTGTGTGGGGAACATCTGTTTAAGGAAAGTTTTTGCTCCTCTAGATGAGGGTGACCCTAGTTCAGTTTCTATTGCCAAATATATATCCTTGTTAATTAACAGGAAGTTTTAATTCTTTCATTTTATGTTATAGAAAAGTGATACTTTTAAAACTTCTTACTATTTCTGAAAATACAGACATTAAAAATGATATAGAAAGGAAACTCCTTCTTCACAGAACCAATGAAGGCTTTCTAAGCATAATTCCCTGCAAGTAAAACTTGAAGAAAAGAACTTCGTGATAAGCAAAACACAGAAGTCCCACACTTACATCTCAATGGACTCTCTTAATATGTGTTCAAATAAAGTTACAGAAACAATAATGTTGTTAAAATAGAAAATATGCAAGTAAAGTCAAATATTCATTTTGCAGGCAAAAATGTGGGATAACTTTGCAAATTATTTCACAAGTAGTATTTTTTAATGTCTACAATTATTAATATCTAGTTTCTAAACATCCAGGTGTATTCCTACCATTATTCGCAAGGTCTGGTGTGGTTCTTTCATTCAGAACCCTGTCAAAAAAGAAAATTTTCAAGACAAGATTTATAACAAACTGGATTCTAATGCTCTGAAAAAAATTGATATTACTTGAACTGCTAAATCTTCTTAAATATTAAAGAAAAAGATACATCTACTATTAAACACTAGGAGAATTTAATGTAAGAAAATATGCTTAAATTATGATTAGCATGAGAAAGTGATTCAATATATCCTTCCTATTCCTCATTCTTCTCATTAAGGCAGTTACAAATAAATGTTTGTTTTATTTAATTTATTGAGAATATATTTCACTAGGCTGGAAGACAAATGCTGAAGCCAAATTAACCAAGCTGCTAGAATGTTGGAGGCCAATATCTATCGTTTTTAACATCGTCATCATCATCATCATCATCATCATCATCATCATCATCATGTTACAGAGAAATAAGGATAAAATCTGATAAAAAAAATTTGGGAGGGGGGGAAAAGCCACATAATCAATGTTAGTTATTGCATAATCTTTATTAAAATAAGTAATAGAGAACTTAAATAAACTACAGTCATGTGGATAGTAAACGGCAGCCTGGCATTCAGATCTATGTGTTTCAAAACCATCCTTGTAAACATGATCATATTCTTACGCCCTGGAGCTAAATGATTCAGTTTATCTAAAGGAGGACTTATCAAAATCTGAGTTGGAGAGATCTCCCTTTGGCATTGAGTTCTGGTATTTTAAGAGGGTTTTCAGTATAGAATATAATCTGATAAAGTAAGAGATCATAAACCAGAGGCAGATTTTAATCTATTTTTTAAATTTTGGCTCAGGATATGTGTACTTTAGCGACTTCTCTTTAACCCTTTTAGCAAGGAAAGCCTGAAAAGGGGCAAATTTATCTATATAACCAGGAGATACTTGAGAAAATTAGGAAACTTGAGAAAATTAGGTTGTCCCAGCTAAAATGTACATTTTAAAAGATGCATGACATAAAACTTACAGAAATCTTGCATTGTGAACTCTCTATCTTACATCCTGCCAAGAAGGTCTATTAGAACCTTCATCACTACCTGGTAGAATAATGGTTTCCAAAATCAATCTAATGATATGCACTCAAGTAGCTTCGAAAGACAACCCCAGGGAGCATTTTCAAAATCTAGACTCCTGGATCATCTTCCTGAATAATTGATCTGAAATCTCAGATGGTCCAGGATATCCCTATTTCAAGCAGCTTAAGTGATTGTGACAGTTACCCAGTTGAGAATCCACTGTTCTTGAATATACAAATACTTTTCTACTATATTATGAATTCAGACAAGATTTATTTTACTTTTTTCCTTTGTGTCATTAAATTTAATATATCATCTTTTTTATTTTAATAGAATTAATTTAATAACTAGTAAACTACTTAACCTGCTATAGTGCTTTCTTACCCCATTCAGGCATATTATTTTCATTATTTAACTTTCATTACTTGCTTTTCCAAAGCACATAACATACAGAATCAGTGGAAGGCAGAATGAAAATTAATACCCAATCCTATTCACCTAGTACATATAAATGAGGATTAAAACAAAATTTTAAAATAATATACTTTTAAATTGTCTCAATATAAATGCTTGATTTTATTTATGAATAGATTTATTCAGCTTAGCCATACCATAATCTAGGTGGAAAGATAATGTTATTTCTGGTTTACTGTTGTCTCTTTGCTTTCAGGTCATGACAAAAGACTATATATGCTGGAGATTTTTTCATATGGGAAGTTATTTTCAATATAGTTTAGCTGAAATGTCATCTTAGTTTTAAGGGAAAGAAAATAGCATGTTAATTTATTGAGCAAGAGAGACTTCTGGTCACAGACTTTAGACTCTAGAGACTGTGGCTTGTAATGAAGCTGTCAGCAGTTGCTACTATGCCTACCCACTAAAGAAATGATGGCATTTCTAGGAAAATCAAAACATATTGCTTTAGTAGAATCTTGTTAAGAAAACAAAATCATAATAAATAAAATCACAAGTTTTTTTCTTTCACCTCTCTCTAACTCCATGTGCTTCAGTA
>NW_016838242.1:0-1830 GCF_001698545.2 Rhinopithecus bieti | reverse complement strand
GGTCTTCTTTGCCAGGGCTGAGCCATGCTTCCCTCTCGCCTGTCCTCTGCCTTCACCAGCTTCGTGCGCATTTCCGGGCAAGTGTTTGTGCAGGTGCTATCACTTATTTCCACAGCGAGAACATACACAGATACCACACAGAAATGGGCAACCCCGTGAGGAGCTGTGCAGGGAGATCTAACTCATCAGATGTGCCAAATTCCTGTTGCCGTGGAAATTGAATTAAACTAACGTTGCTATGACCTCATCTCTTACTGCACCACTAAAGATCATCCGGGTAAGAGGAATGTGCGTCTGCATAGCATTCAGCTCACGTTTCCATGTCGGTTTTTCCTGAATATGGTTATGTGAGATAGAAATCAGTAAGATGGGGTGTAACATACAGTATAGGATCGTTGTGTCTCCTAGCCTCAAACACTTCAAGATCCTCAGAAAATGAAGTTTAACTCTGGGGACGTGAGTTACATAGTAACTTGTTTTGGATACTGTCATATCAACACCAAAGAACTTCTTGAATTCCTTTTTAAATTGAAAAGCAGTTTACAAAGCATAAAAGCCCCAATATTAAAGGATACAATTCAGTCTTTTTAGCATATTCTCAAAGCTGCACATCAACCACTAGTATGTAATTCCGGGACTTTTTCACCACAGGCCAAAGAAACCTTGAACCCATTAAGAGTCAGCACCTGCTCCTTCCTTCCGCCAGCCCCTGGCAATCGCCAGCCGACTTCCGTTTCTCTGGATTTGCCCATTCTGGACACCTGTTGTGAGGAGAATCGTACAGTGCATGACCTTTGGTGTGACCTTCGGTGCTGACATCTTTCACGTCCAAGGTGAGTGGAATCTCAGTGAGTGACCTGTTGACACACACCTGGACTGTTTCTACTACTACGAATAATGCTATGAAGATTCAGGCATGATATTTTTTTTGGAAAAATGTTTTCAATTTTCTTGAGCATATGCCTAGGAGTGAAATTGCTGGGTCGTACGGTGATTTCATGCTTTTCTGAGGAACTGTCAGACTTTTCCAAATCAACTGCACCATTTTACTTCCCCTCCCACTAGCAATATATCAAGATTTCAGTTTTCCCCAATTCACCAACATGTCACTGTCCAATACTGGGGTTTTACCCATCACGGTGGTTGTGAAGTGGTATCTCACGGTGGTTTTGATTTCCATTTCTAAGATGACGAATTCTGCTAAACATCTCATGTGCTTTTTAAGGCATTTATATGTCTTTCTTTGGAGAATGTCTATTCAAATCCTTTGTCCAGTTTTAAATTGGATTTTTATTAAGTTTTTAAATATATTCTTGATATCAGGTCCTTATCGTGATAATGTATCCTGTTCTGTGGGTTGTCTTTTTACTTTAATAGTATCCTCTGAAATGAACATTTTAAATTTTCATACCATCTTTTTCCCTTCAGTTGCTTGTTATAGGTTTAGACATCTCAGCTAAGGAAACATTGCCTAATCCAACGTAAGTTTCTCCAGGATTCTCCCCTAAAGGTGTCATGGGCTGAACTGTCCCCCCACCCCAAGATTCCCATGTTAAAGTCACAACCCCAGAAACCCAAAATGTCACTGTATTTACATACAGGGCCTTTAACTTGGCAATTTAGGTCCCATAAGATCTTAAGAGTAGGCCCTGATCCAGTATGACTGGTGTTCTTTTAAGAGAATTTAGACACAGTCCTCAGTGCTGCACACACATGAGAAACCTGTGAGGAGACAGAGAAGACGCCGTCTACACAGCATGGGGTGAGGCCCCAGAGAATCCAACCCTGCCCGCACCTTGATCCCAGGCTTCCAGTCTCCAGAAAAAAGGA
>NW_016838241.1:0-3889 GCF_001698545.2 Rhinopithecus bieti | reverse complement strand
AGATGGTATCTCATTGTGGTTTTGATTTGCATTTTTCTGATGACTAATGATGATAAGCATTTTTTCATGTGTCTGTTGGCTGCATAAATGTCTTGTTTTGAGAAGTGTCTGTTCATATGCTTTGCCCACTTTTTGATGGGGTTGTTTGTTTTTTTCTTGTAAATTTGTTTGAGTTCTTTGTAGATTCTGGATATTAGCCCTTCGTCAGATGAGTAGATTGCAAAAATTTTCTCCCATTCTGTAGGTTGCCTGTTCACTCTGATGGTAGTTTCTTTTGCTGTGCAGAAGCTCTTTAGTTTAATTAGATCCCATTTGTCAATTTTGGCTTTTGTTGCCAAAAGCTTTTCATGTTTTAGACATGAAGTCCTTGCCCATGTCTATGTCCTGAATGGTATTGCCTAGGTTTTCTTCTAGGGTTTTTATGGTTTTAGGTCTACCATTTAAGTCTCTAATCCATCTTGAATTAATTTTTGTATAAGTTGTAAGGAAGGGATAAAACTTACTGCCTCGTTGCTGAATTTTTAGTTCAACAATTTTTTAAAAAATTCTAAACCTTATTTTTTAAGGTTTAAAAGCTGATGTTATGTCAGATACTGCTAAAAAAGCAATAATATATTTTGAAATTTGTGATTCAATACTTTATTGGAGACATTAGCCCAAGAGGTAAAAATAAGTCCTGGCAATGTATTTATGATTTTTTAAAAGTCCATCAAAAGTGACCTGTACATTAGACAGGCAAAGAACTCAAAACACTGTCAATTCAAATAATGTGTAATAATTCATAGTTCATAGGAAAGAGAGACACATGATATGCTATCCATTTCTGCTTCTCAAGAACACGTGGAAAAGAATTTGGAGGAGACACACAGAAATCAAAGAGTAAAAAGGGATTCTGAAGAAAAAAATGTTTAAACCTCTAAGGTAATAAAAAATAATTTTAAAATATATAAATAGACCTACAGTCAAGCTCACAAAATCAAACTTCAATGAGTTAAATGAACCAATAATTTTAGAAAATAAATATTTCGATAAATATTTTCAGTTCCTTTACTAGATATAATGTGTTATAAGTAACTGCAGAGAAATAAATGACTGGAATCTTTAGAGATTTATGTATCATGATGTTCAGCAGGTTTTATCATTCTTTCTAATGTATTTTTAAAATTGGAAAAGGAAAAGCTTAGAAACAAAGATAAGAGAGAGGGAATGGTGATATATGTCATCTCTGAATACTTCTAGGTAGCGAAACACAAACAATCTCACTATTCTTATATCAAGTTTATCCCTTTTATGTTATTTCCCTTTTGCTACTCTGCTCGCATCGTTTTATGTAGTTTCAGACAGAAAAGGCAATACCATTTTCCCTAGAAGTAATTGCTCCTGCCCCTCCACTCAACCCCTCACCCCAGGACACACGTGAAACCGTATCAATAGTAGCAGTCCTCAACTTCTAAAAGGCATAAAGGCTGACATTTAAATGGCCTTTGACATTT
Source organism: Rhinopithecus bieti (assembly GCF_001698545.2). Lineage (NCBI taxonomy): Eukaryota > Metazoa > Chordata > Mammalia > Primates > Cercopithecidae > Rhinopithecus > Rhinopithecus bieti. Next base: position 2,396 of record NW_016838241.1, on the reverse strand, counting down.
TAGTATTCAATTAGCCTGCCTTAATCACTATGTTCTTGATTGCATGATATGCTGCAAGCATTCCAGCAAGAAGATTGGAAACAGCCAGAGCCAGATGGGGTTAGGGCTGGAGAAAACTAACTTTGCAACTCAAAATTTTGGTGATGACAATTGGGATAATGGTTCAAATCATCAAGCAAAAATCCCTAGTAGCCAATGCTGTTCTTGTTCCCAGTAGTCACCCTAAGGGTCTGATTAAGGGCCTCCTAAGTGTTTTCCACATGTAAAAGACATCTCCAAGTTCATTTTCTCTGTTCTTGGTGTTAAATCCACTTTTTTTCTTTTACTGAAGAAAGTTTATTATATTACCTTTAAATTAATGGGAATGGAATTAATATAGAGATCTTCAATACATACTGAACTCATAAATAAGGTAATAAAACACTATTGTTCAGTGTTCTGTTGCAAATGACTTAAACCACTTTAGCTATTTTGGTAAAAAGAGATTTATATTTTATGATGGACTGAATTATGGTTTCCACCCTTCACTCTCTGCTTCATCATGGGATTGTGCAGTCTCACCCTGTGACATGGTACTGACTGCAGTAATTCTCCACTCATGGATGTTGGGCTCACCATGTGACTTTCCTTGGCCAGTGGGATGTTAACAGATATACATAGGTATTGGACTGAATTATGCTTGAGTGAGTAGATTTGGTCTTTCAGTCATCTGCCATTGCCATGTCCAGCTAGGGTGACACACCAGAAAGGATGGGAGTTGCCTTTGCAAGAGCCCAGGGCAAATTGGCAGACCACTGGCTGACATACAGACATGAAAAATAAATGCTCACTGTTGAATGCTATTGAGAATTTTTGTTTAGTTGTTATACAGCATTGTTTTAGCAACAGTTTATTGAAAGTTATAGGGAGTTAGGTACTTACAAATTATTTGAAGGGCCAGAAGACCTGGTTCTAGACAAAACCTCTAAAAATGACTTGACAGGCCAGGCGTAGTGGCTCAGGCCTGTAATCCCAGCATTTTGGGAAGCTGAGGCAGGTGGATCACGAGGTTTGGAGTTCAAGACCAGCCTGGCCAACATAGTGGAACCCCATCTCTACTAAAAATACAAAAAAAGCAGCTGAGCATGGTGGTGAGTGCATGTAATCCCAGCTACTCAGGAGGCTGAGGCAGAGAATTGCTTTGACCCAGGAGGCAGAAGTTGCAATGAGTCAAGATCACACCACTGCCCTCCTCCAGCCTGGGTAATAGAGTGAGACTCCGTCTAAAAAAAAAAAAAAAAAAAAACTGGACAGGACCAAACTGGCTTTTTCACAGGGAAACTGCCCTTCTGATATAACTTCTCAGTTGCTGTAGGAACTACTTATTCAAATATCATACCACATTAGCCATCATAGAGAGGTCAGTAATAGCCACAACTATTAGATTAAAAAAATATATACTGCTTTAGCTAATCCATTGTCAGAAGTCACATTAGGGAATGATGTCACCTGAACTATTACCGCTAAATCTGCACCAGCAAAATGAATGCCATTGCAATATCTTCTCTCTAACCATTTAATTGAGTTGTAAGGTCAAGTGTCAAATGAATGTTATGATTGGTGGATCTTCAATATCATTGGGAACACTAGCTAAAAAGGAGTCTAGAAAATATAATTTTAGCTACAAAGCACACCAGGAGAAAGGTTGGATAAGGTGTTCAAGTAGTCAATTCAAATATTAGCCATATATATTACATTTAATGTTACTAGAAACAAAAGACTCGGTCATATATATCACCTGTTTTTGACACATCCATGTGTCTAGACACCACAGTGAAAATTTCCACCCTGATATGACAGAATATGGAAAAGGTGGAGCTTCTACATAACAGTAGTTTCAGTGATCTATGAAGATCCTGCGTGGTGTGACATAAGATTGTAGAAACAGGGTCCACTCATAGAAAAACTGCAGAAGCAAACAAAACAAAGGGGTCAGGTTTCTAGGCTGCCCCGTGTACAATTTCTTACATTTGTTTTCAGGTGGGATATAATCCAGAAACCAGAACCTGCGAAAAATGCCAATTCAGCTGACTGGTGACTATTAGAACAATAAAAGCACAAAGAACAGAGGCTAATGCTGATATATTGGGAGCAGTTAGCCAATGTAATACCTATTCATAGTTAAGTAAAAACAGCAATATACTATGAAGCCCCACTTTATTTGACTCAAAGTCTAAAAAAGATTAAATTAACAAAGAGGTGGGCATGCATTCCTCATTAGTGCAGGGCAGGAACTACCAGAGACTGGTGAAACCTGCCACTAATTCATATTTAAAAATATAGGAATATGTATCCTTTGACATGAGAAGAATATTCGCCTTTTTCTGCTTGCAATTCTAACTCAGTAAAAAAACTAA
>NW_016838240.1:0-1538 GCF_001698545.2 Rhinopithecus bieti | reverse complement strand
TTTTTTTTTGAGACAGAGTCTTGCTCTGTCTTCAGGCTAGAGTGCAGTAGTGCGATCTTGGTTCACTGCAACCTCTGCCTCCTGAGTTCAAGTGATTCTCCTGCCTCAGCCTCCTGAGTACCTGGGACTACAGGTGTAAGCCACCACGCCCAGCTAATTTTTGTATTTTTAGTAGAGACAGGGTTTTGCCATGTTGGCCAGGATGGTCTCAATCTCTTGACCTCGTGATCCCCTGCCTTGGCCTCCCAAAGTGCTGGGATTACAGGTGTGAGCCACCTGCACCTGGCGAAATTACTTTTTAAATATGCATAACATTTTCTTGAATTCTATTAATGGACATCAATGCTGTTTTTCATGTTTTGATATAAAAAAATAAAACCTCAATGTGCATGTGATGTCTTCTATCTGTAATTCCAGCACTTTAGGAGGCTGAGGTGGGAGGATTACTTTAGCTCAGGAGTTTGAGACCAGCCTGGGCTACATAGTGTGACCTCATCTCTAAAAATAATAATAATAAATTAACTGAGCATGGTGGCACATGAGTGTGGTCCCAGCTACTCAGAAGGCTGAGGTGAAAAAAACTGCTTGGGCCCAGATGGTTGAGGCTGCAGCGAGCTGCAGGCATGCCACTGCATTCCTGTCTGGGTGAGACAGAATCTCTCTCAAAAGAAAGAAAGGAAATGAAATTCAAAGCAGGTGGATCACTTGAGATTAGGAGTTCGAGACCAGCCTAGCCAGCATGAAAAACCCTGTTTCTGCTGAAAATACAAAAATTAGCTGGGCTTGGTGGCATTTGCCTGTAATCTCAGGTTCTTGGTAGGCTGAGGCACGAGAATCGCTTGAACTCGAAAGGCGGATGTTGCAGTGAGCTGAGTGCCACTGCACTCCAGTCTGGGCAGCAGAGCAAGACCTTGTCTCAGAAAAAGAAAGAGAAGAAAAGAAAAGAAAAAGAAAACCACAGATAATAAACTAGAATTTTTTTTTAATGTTTGTAAAGCTCTAATTGCAAAGCAGGTTTCTGAAAGTCAGTTTCCAGAATCCAAGGCTAATGTGTAAGCATTTTATACATTTCTTTCTGCACTGATTGTATAATTTGGGTTTCCCAACAGAAATGGAAAAAAATAAAGCATGAATAACAATGAGATCGCACAGAGTTGTGATAATAGCAATCATAGAAAGAAAAATTTCAAAGACAGTGCGGAAGAAAATTTGGGTTAACTGGAGCTAGAAATATGAAATGATACTGTTACTTTGGAAAACACTTTGGTGGCTTATTATAAAGTTGAACATACACTTATTATGTTACCACGACATCCCACTACTAGGTCATTACTAAAGCAAACTGAAAACTAATGTTGAAATGAAATCTTTTTGTAGATGTCTATTGCTCACTTTATTTGTAATTGCAAAAAGCTAGATGTAAACCAGATGCTTCTCAACAGGTGAATGAATAAACAAAGCGGGGCATCCATACAATAGAATCCTAGTTGTCAATAAAAAACAAACAAACAAACAAAAACTATTGATTGACATCACAG
>NW_016838239.1:0-1775 GCF_001698545.2 Rhinopithecus bieti | reverse complement strand
TCAGAAGTTATAAGTTTTCACTGTGTGGGAAGTTGTCACCCCTAACCACCATATTCTTGAAGGGTCAACTCTATATATGTGTAGATTTATTTCAGAGTTCTTTTCTGTTCCATTTGTCTAAACATCTACCAGTATGCCATACCATACTGTTTTAATTACTGTTGCTTTGTAATATATATTAAAATCAGGAAGTGTGATGTCTTCAGCTTTTTTTTCAAGATTGTTTTGGCTATTCAGGAACTTTTGTGGTTCATGTAACTTTTAGAATTTTTTTTTCTATATCTGGGAGAAATACTATTGGGATTGTGAGAAAAATTACATTATGTCTATAGATTGCTTTGGGTTGTATGGAGATTTTAACAATATTAAGTTTTATACTTTATGAATACAGGATAGCTTTCCATTTGTTTGTGTTTTCTATCAGTTTTTTTAACCAAAGCAAAAATAAACAAGTGAGACTTTGTTAAACTAAGCAGCTTTTACACAGCAAAAGAACCAACCAGTAGAGTAAATATGGCAATCTCAAGAATGGAAAAAAATACTTGCAGAACATATTTCTGTTAAGACATTCAAGGCTGGGTGTGGTGGCTCATGTCTACAACCCCAACACTTTGGTGGGACAGAGGCAGGAGAATCACTTGAACTCAGGAGTTTGAGGCCAGCCTGAGCAACATAGTGAGGCCCTGTCTCTACAAAGAATACAAAAATTAGCTGGGTGTAGTGGCCTGAGGTCTCAGCTTCTTGGAAGGCTGAGGTGGGAAGATCACCTGAGTCCAAGAGAGCAAAGTTGCTGTGAGCCACGATTACACCACTGCACTGCAGCCTGGGTGACAGAGTGAGACCTCGTCTTAAGAAAAAGCAAAAAATCAAAAAAGACAATCAAATGGCCAACAGGCAGCCCCTGCTTGCAGGGCAGCCTCATATGGTGCCCTTGGGGACTGCATTGTAGCTCCTGTGCTGGCAGACAATGCCTGATCAGTAGGAGCTCCAGTGGGGTGGCCCTTATGGCCACATGCCAGCCAGCCTGCTCTTTCTCCACACTGCAGCTTCCCCTAGGCTCATGGCAACCCTCACATTGTGTTGCTGGTGTGTGTGTGCATGGGCAGGCCTTTCTTTTCCTTGCCTTGCATGCATGTGTGTGTGCACCCTGCCCTGCTGCTGCTGTGGTAAGAGTACATTCCACACACCCCTACCACTGGACTGCCATTGTAATCAAAGCCTTGGCAGGCACAGAGCAGGTCAACCCTGTCCCCTCCCACACCCTGCCCTTATACCAACACTGCTATGGGAGTAAAATTAGGCACAGAGAACAGTGGACTTTCCACGTCCCTAAGTGACCACCCCTGCTTTCAGTGCATAGAGAATGCACACAGACCTGTGCCCAAGTGCAGACTGCTCACGAGCTGTGCTGCCTCTGCCATCATGATGAATGTCCACATAGAGGCAGGCACTCTGGCACCTACTAGCATCCTGTTGCAGCCAAAGAGGGTTCACCTATGGAGGGCTCACCAAAGAGGGTTCTGTGCTGCCACAGCCACTGCAGCTGACATGTGCAAAAAGGACAGTCCCATTGACACTGCACTGTGAAATGCATTGACTGACACTACCCATCAGAGTGTAGTGACCAGTGGTGTGGGAGCACCTTGCCCACCTCCAGTGCAGTGGATTCCTGATCTCAAGGAGCCAGAGAACAAAGTCAGGGCCTGATGTAAGTCCCCCCGAGTTAAGAGTACACAGTCCAGGAGTTGGGAGCTGAGCATTGCCCCCCTACAATC
>NW_016838238.1:0-1828 GCF_001698545.2 Rhinopithecus bieti | reverse complement strand
TGTAAACCAACGAGAAAAAAATCAATTCAACAAAGGAATAGGAAAGAGAAGTGAACAGATGTTTTACAGAAGATATCCAAATAGCCACTAAACATTTGAAAAGATGGTGAACCACACTAGTCAACAGGGAAATGAAAACGAAAACCACATGAGAGAAAGTCGTTCTGATTCCAATAATGCTGGAGCAGCTAATATCAGACCAGTCCTTTGGCAGATGGCAATTATAAACACTGGAAAACTGTAAGCACACACAACACACACACACACCAATTGCAGGCACAGGAACATAACCAAAAGTAGACAAACAGTAGTAGGGATTATTCCTTGAAATATTTGTCTGAAGTCACACCGCAGTGCATGTAACAGGTGCAGCTAGAGTTCAAGCAGGAAACTGCAGCCCTCCTGGTGAGGAGTGGGATGCAGGGCTGCATTTTCAGAGCAGCTGGAAATGAAGAGAAGATGTCCATAAAGGAGAAGGTCACCGAAGGGAAACCCCACAATCTGCAGGTAAACTCCACTGAAACCTCTGGCTGCTCCCTTAGGTGTGCATGGGTAGGGAAAACTCCAAAGGGCCCAGCAGAAAACAACACCTGTAAGGTTGAGAGAACTGAGATTCCAGCTACTGCCAACTGTCAGGCAGACAGACTTTGGAGTTCAAGTCAACTCAAGCTAACTGCTTCCTATCATTGAAAAAAACAATTGATGCTCTGCTAAGGAAGAATGCAAAACCCATAATCTGTACCACGTTATCAACAACATAAGGAGCACAACCAAAATTACCATGTATGCAAAGAAATATGAAAAGGTGATCCATAGTCAAAAGAAAAGGGGCCAATGGAGATCAATGTCAAGGTGACCTAGATGCAGACTCCGTTATCAGACAAGGACTTTAAAGAAGTTATGTTAAATATGTTCAAAGACTTAAAGGAAAATATGGTTGTAATGAGTGACTAGATGGGGAATCTCTCTAAGAAACTGAAAATATTTACAAGAACTGAATGAAAATTCTAGAACTGAAAATATGATTCTGAAATGAAAACCATCATTTGGCCAGGCACAGTGGCTCATGCCTGTAATCCTAGCACTTTGGGAGGCCAAAAAGGAAGCATCGCTTGATCCCAGGAGTTGGAGACCAGCCTGGGCAACATGGTGAAACCCCATCTCTATTTTATTAAAAAAGAAAAGAAAGAGAAAAACATTACTCAAGTTTAATAACAGATTGCTGCAGACATGAGAAGGAACTGAAAACTTAAAGGTGCATCAATAGAATATGTCAATTCTTTTTAATCCAATCCAAAGAAGAGAGAGAAAAATACTAAGAAATGAAAAGAGACTCATCCTGCTGGACAAGGTGAAGAAGCATTCCAAAACATGTGGAACTAGAGTCCAGAGGGGCATGTAATACTTCCATAGGAAAGGTCAACCCGAAGCTGTATGCAAATGTACCTGCATAGGCTGGTGTGGCAGGCTGATGGCATCTCCCTGGCCAAATGTATGCCCACCTGGAACCTCAGAATGTGATTGTATTTAGAAATGGAGTCTCTACAAATTAGGGTAAGGACTTGAAATGACACCATACTAAATTTTAGATGGGTCCCAAGTCTAAAGACTGGTGTCCTCATGAGAGGAGAGGACCCAGACACACATGGAAGTAAGCCAGATGAGGACAAAGGAGAAGATGAGGGGTATCAGGAGCCACCTGTGTTTGTCCACTTGCGTTACTGTAAAGAAATACATGAGGCTGGGTAACGTATAAGGGAAAGAGGTTGAATCGACTCACAGTTCTGCAGGCTGTATAGAAAGCCTGACACCAGCATCTGCTTCTGGC
>NW_016838237.1:0-1197 GCF_001698545.2 Rhinopithecus bieti | reverse complement strand
CTGGTTTAATGTTAAATGCATTTAAAATGCTAAGTGATCCGGCCCCCCTCCCAGTGGGTGTGCGCGTTGAGCTGGCTGCCATAGTGATGCACACTGACCACGTTCTTTCCTTTGGTTTGGCTTCAAGCAGAGCACCCCACACCCAGGAAGAGGCCATAGGACGGCATCCAGGTCTAGGACAGTTCTAAGGAGAGCTGCAGGCTGACTGCCTCATCTGCAAATAGTCTCATTTCAGAGGAAATCATTGAACAGAGTTCATAACACGTGAATGTTAAAAATTCATATTTCTAATTTCATCCCATTAGAACTTTTGAAGAACAGATGTGCACCTGCTCCAAGTCAATGAGGACGCTCGGACAGTCCCTCACAGGTCCTCGGCCTCCAACTCCCACCTAGAAAATGTCAGCTCAAGCCGATCACAGTGCAGTGTGATTTTCTATAAATAATGTGCACGCCTGCATCTAAGCAGAGATGTTGAATGTCTAGAATGTGCCTGACAGGCCCAGGAGGAACTGCAGCAGCTGTGGGGACACAATCCACTAAGGAATCCGATTTGGAGGGAACTCAAGGCAACTAAAACTAGTTCCACTGTTTTTTCTTGGCAAGGCTTGACCAGGGACACTTATCACTGTTGCTAATTCATGGTAATTGGGATGGGGACTTAACAGTAATTAAAGCAATTACAGAATTTGCTAGTCAATTACAATGGCACAGATTCCTGAGAATGGAAGAACTGTTGCCCAGGAATAGAGTTCAACAGATCCTCCCCACGCCCCGGGAAACATGGCATTTCCACGCACCCTTGCTTTGGTCCCCCGGCCACCACCCTCCTGATCTTGGCCATCTGATGGCATCTCTCCACAGCTGGAAACACCTGACCTCTTGTCACCCTCCCATCTGCCCTGCCTTCCTCCAGCCCGGGATATTCAGGGATGCCCACATCCAGGACCAGGAAACCAGGGTTATCCTAAACCAGTGCCTGCATTCAAAGTCCTCCACGGCAGGACAGTCACCAACGGCCAACACTCCCAGAACCTTCCACCTCAAAACGCTGCATTCTCTTTGCTATGTACACACGGAGGCATGTCAGGTTCTACCTAAAGGCATCATCAGGTTCCACGCTGGTCAGGAGCCCAAGCCTAGTCACTCTGCATGATCCCACTTCACCATCCACCGAGAAGCCTGCAGTTTTCCTCT
>NW_016838236.1:0-1771 GCF_001698545.2 Rhinopithecus bieti | reverse complement strand
CATTTTTTCTCAACAAATTTATTTTCCAGCAGAAGAATCCCAGGCTTCTTAGAGAACCCAGTGACTTTTTGCACCTTAAATCGGTGAAATCATCATGTTTTCTTCTGCCGTATCCATAGTTCAAACAAAGATGAGGCAAAGCTAGACTCATTCCTGAAGGAACTCAAGAAATTCCTCCTTTCTCTCTCTGGAATGAAATGAATTCTCTAGACCATCAGTTCTAACCTTCAAAACCAAACCTGTTTGTGAGATCTCCTTCAAATACTACCATAGACCCCAGTGTTTATTCATCAAATTTTTGAATATTTGTTTTATTTGGAATCAATTTATTTGTAAGTTTAGTATTTGTATTAATATAAGGGAGAAATGTTTAAATCTGTCTATGTCATATGTACCTCTGGCTTATTGCCCAATTAATTTTAGCCTCAGGCTAAACTTTGGTTTCTGTCTTTAATTTTTGTCAGAACAAATATAAGTGATCTCAAAACATCTGCTTTTATTGTAGGAACTCATACTGCCATCTCCATTCCTCTCTCTTTTCTTGCAATCTGGGTGGAAATTCTGTAATATGAACATTTCAACCACCTTTACTCTCCCATGTCCACTATCAGCACATTCAAACTTATCCAGCCAAGGCTGTCATCTTAGGCCAGGGATTTTTTAGGAATCTATTTTGCTGTGATACGGCTGGCACCCCTTTGACTCATTTTATCACCCCAGGGTTGTTTTCATTTTAGGAGACCAAGAGGGCAGAAAAAGAAGTAAGCGAGCAATTAAACCCTCTGAGTCAGGAGCATCTCCCCTTGTGTTAAGCAACATTGTAGAATATTGTATTTAGTAATCTCCTAGCAGATGAGCCACTTGACTGCTGAGCACACATGCCTGCTTGCTGCTGTGAGCTCAGACCCCATCATCATTAGTCTGTTCCACCTCTGGAGGGAATAAGGGCCACTTAATAACCTGTAAATCATAGAGAGTTAAAGGTGTTTCCCCAAAATGCTGATGACAGAATGAAAGGTGAGGAGTGTTAGCCACAGGTCAAAAGTGCAGGAAAGTCTCTCAATGTGGGTTGTTGAAGAAATGTAGGTCTTTTTTCTTTTGGAAGTCTCACTAGAATGGGGTCAAGGACTCTGCCGATTTTAGGATGAAAAATTGGGATATTAGACACCCTCAGATATTTATCCCAAGTCTTCCTTTAGGGCTTTTAATTAGTTTGTTCAACCATCACAATCTCAAATGCTAAGCAGGGCATTTGAATCTCTCCACAGTCCAAATCAGCACCGTCTTTTAAAGTTGAGTTTCTCATTATTCTCACCTGATATACCTTATTTATCCCACACCCACCCAATAACATATCGTGCTCACTGTTATCTTGAGACAACACTTGAATTTTACTCAACCTGGAGTGCTCTTCACATGTCTTGTCCAGATCCAGTTTGGACTCATTCTTCAGCCCTGCATCAGTCAATGGGAGCTAGGTTAAACTTTGGTGACAGACAACCTCCAAATTTCAGTGGCTCAAAAATCTTCTTCCTCATTTATATACATCTCATCATGGGTCAGGTGAGAGGTAGCTCTGTGCTGTATCATCCTAACACAGGAATCCAGACGGAAGGAGGGACCATCAATAAGATCCCCATTGCTATAGAAAAGAGAAAAAAGCATGTGGAATAGAACTCTGTTTCTTGGAAATTTCTCCTGAAAAAGTCACATTTTCTTCTCACCTCCATTGGCAAAGAAAAACAGTCATGTGGTCATGTGAAAATTTAAG
>NW_016838235.1:0-222 GCF_001698545.2 Rhinopithecus bieti | reverse complement strand
GTCCATTCTCAGATCTCAAACTCCGTGCTGGGAGAACCACTACTCTCTTCAAAGCTGTCAGACAGGGACATTTAAGTCTGCAGAGGTTTCTGCTGCCTTTTGTTTGGCTATGCCCTGCCCCCAGAGGTGGAGTCTACAGAGGCAGGCAGGCCTCCTTGAGCTGCGGTGGGCTCCACCCAGTTCAAGCTTCCCGGCTGCTTTGTTTACCCACTTAAGCCTCAG
>NW_016838234.1:0-1133 GCF_001698545.2 Rhinopithecus bieti | reverse complement strand
AACCACTAACCCCAGGCAACCCCAGACATGGCCTTCTGCCTAGTGAGGCCCTCTCTGGCCTGCCCTGCAGACCCTCAGCCCCTCCTAGGCCCTGTCTTCAGCCTCAGCCTGAGTGGTGGCCTGGGGCAGTTGGGAGCTCAGCTGTTCCCATTCCTGGTTCCTTGGCCATGGTGGAAACAATGGGGCTGGATCTGACTGCTCAGCAGGGACTGTGAATAGCTCTCCAGCAGAAAGCAGTAGCAGGGTTAATGGAGGAAGTGTGGGCCCACTTTGGTTTGACACTGCATATGGTCCCCATCTGGCCTCAGAGCCTTTGCTCCTTGGCAAACTGAGGCCAATAAGCTCCCGCCCCCACCCTCAATGGCAGCTGAAAGAATGACCTGATAGAGAAGCGGGGACAGGTGGGCTGCACTGAAACCATCCCCAGATCCCAGCCATGGCCCCAGCCAATCCGTGGAAGCAGGGCATGGCACGGCAGGTGCTGCACAGGAGCCCAAGCACAAGGGCACTTAGGAGAAGGAATATCAGCAGGAATCAGTCTGGACTGGGGGTGATTCTCCAGAAACTCCATTCCTCAGGGCTGTGACCACCAAGCCAGGTGATCAGGCCAGTGATGTTTCCCTTTGGGCTGGGTCAGGGAGCCAGACCTGGGAGGGAGACTCCTCTGGGGCCCAGGGGAGGTGAGTCAGAGCTGGCGGAGGCCTCTGGCTCCAGGAATCTCTAAGGAGGAGAACTGAGTTGCTGGGAATTTCTGGGTCTGACCTCCTGCAAAGTCAAGGTCTGGACTGGACACAAGGTGAGGCTGTGCCTTCTGGTGCCAGGACCAAGGAAATGCTGGGATCTGGGCAGTGCTCAGAGGCAGCACCATATAGCAGAACCATGAGGGTGCACCAGCATGAACCCCTTTCTGCAACCCACCCGTCCCTCTCTATGGCACCTCGCCTCCTCCAGGCAAGAATCTGAGCCTTGACCAGAGCTCCCTCTCTCACACAGCTTCCTTCTTCGGTGAGAACCACCTGGAGGTGTCTGTGGCCACGGCTCTGACCAACATAGACCTACAGCTGCAGTTCTGCACATCCCAACCTGAAGCCCTCCTTCTCCTGGCAGCAGGCCCAGCTGACCACCTCCTACTG
>NW_016838233.1:0-221 GCF_001698545.2 Rhinopithecus bieti | reverse complement strand
CTATAGGCTAATATAGCTGTTGTGAGCACATTTGAAGTAGGCTAGGCAAAGCTATGACGTTTGGTAGATTTGATGCATTAAAAGCATTTTTGACTTATGATATTTTCAACTTACGATGGGTTTATTAGGATGTAACCCCATCGTGAGTTGAGGAGAATCTGTATTGCTGTTGTTTGCTTGGTTTTATCTTTATTCTGTTGTTTTGTTTTTATCAATTTTTC
>NW_016838232.1:0-1130 GCF_001698545.2 Rhinopithecus bieti | reverse complement strand
GGGGGCTGACCCACAGGGACTTTGGGATATAGCAGAGAGAGCTTGGCATGACTTATTACTCCAGGCCATAGAATCCTGGAAAAGAGTTATCATGCAGCCTATGCCTGGTTGACTGGAGGACCACCTTAGTGGAAGGGGACAATCTGGGCCTCTGGCCTGCCATGTGCACAAGCATAACAATTGCTTTTGTTTAATGTGCAGATGGAATATTTGATCCATTTTAACCAGGCATTTGGATCTTGGTATCCTCTCTTAATTGCTAAAGTTTGTTTTAAGTCTTTAACTTTTATGGTCCTCTAGTAAAATGAATGTATGGTTTTAGGGAAATTACAAAACCAGTTGGGGCAGTCCATTTGCTCTTTAGTGGTCCACAGAACGTTGGACCAACTATGGCATGAAAGCTCTACATTGGGGGGCAACACTCCTGATTGGCACTGGGGTCTTTATCGAAATGTCCCCAGATTAAATGGTCCTAGTTCACTAATGCCTAGTCTGAAGAGAGTCATGAGGAACAGAAGTACTTTTCTGAAGTAGAAAGCTGTCTTTGACTTGGAAATTGACTTGGTTATATTAATAACTAGATGGTCAGCAACAGAATGAAGAAAGAAGAAAGAGTAATAGAATAGATTAAAAGAGTTAAATTTTTCTTAGCTTTAGTTTGGTAGCGTTTTCCCCTGGGACTATGGCCCACGACTCTGGACGGGGTGGAGCTTTCTTGACTCCTGTGTGATGAGTCCATCCTTTTTTTGCTGTACGTACAGCAGTCTTGGTTAGCAGCACAAGGTAGGGTCCTTCCCAGGCTGGCTCAAGTTTTTCTTCTTTCCACCTTTCGATGAGAACGTGATCTTCAGGCTGTTGCTGGTTTACTGGAAACTCTAGGGGTGGTACATGTGCTAAAAGACTTTTAGTTTTTTTGTGTGTGTGTGAGTTTAAATGTGGGGACTTTAGTGTGGAGACTTTATAGTCCTTAGTGTCTTTTTACTGAGAAATTTCCTTTAGCACCTATTTTATTAGTTTTAAACCAAAGAAAGCCAAATACCATTTTACATTTAACAATGCTTCTCATATGATTTTTTATACCAGATAAGCTAAATGTTATCTTTGTATTAGCGTGTTATTAATGTTAAGCC
>NW_016838231.1:0-4663 GCF_001698545.2 Rhinopithecus bieti | reverse complement strand
TAAGGTCACAACCGTTTGTGGAGTGGTTTTACTGAAAGCGTGGGAACCAATAAAAAAAAAACTGCTAAATGTATAACTTAAAATGTTAACCAATTGTAATGCTGTAACCCAAAGAATTCCCTTGTTTCTCTGTAACCTTACATATCCTGTTTACATCGGGCTATAAAAAGCGAGCACATGCATCTTTCGGGGCCCTCTTGTATGCTGTGGAGCAGAGGGACCAAGTTCGAACTTGCAGTAAAGATCCTTGCCGCTTGGCTTTGACTCTGGACTCTGGTGGTCTTCATCGGGGAATAAACGGTCTGGGCATAACAGTCGAAGTTGCGGTAAGCCCAGATCGCACCATTGCTCTCCTGCTTGGGAAAGAAGAGCGAAACTCCGTCTCAAAAAAAAAAAAAAAAAACCTTCGAATGATATATATTGAGGCTCAGATTACCTGCCATTCATATCACCTGTTGTGCATTTTAACCAAAGCTGAAAAACTGGTACAGAAGTCATTTCAAGTTATCAATGCTTGTTGAATAGAACTACATTTTGAAACAAAAGGAAATCCAATTATTCTATTTATCTGTCTCTACGTATTTTAAATATGATACAATGCCTACACATAAGCATTCCAAGCAACTTTGATGTAGTAGAAAAGTTATAATCTCAGCTGAGCTACTAAATAACTACCTGAACCAAGGCAAATTATTTAACATCTATTAAAAAATAAATATTGCTCCGGATACTTGTTAAAAATGAGAAGGCAGATTCTATTTAAGACTATGTGATAGGGGAAGGGGGGAGAGAGAGAGAGGGAGAGGGAGGGAGGGGGGGAGGGGAGAGAGAGAGATTGAACTCAATTACACAGGAAAAAAAAGCAAAGAGAATTTTTAAATTCTGGGATGAGTCAAGGGAAAAGTCTTGGAGAATGTTAAGGGAGAAGCTTGGTCAATGCAATCAGGCCATCTCTGTTTGCAAATTGTCCTTTCTGGAAGTTACGATCCTACAATCTCATAGAGACTGAGAGACAGGAGACCTACCTTTCTCGATTATTACAATTCAAAGGAATGATGACTAGGTCCTTGAGAAAGACATTCCTGAGTTGTAGAAGACTGACATCTCAAAGGGTCAGAGAAAGAATTTACAATTTCAAATTTTCTGAAGTAAATACTCAAAGAAAAGAGAGGTCAGGAGCCTATAGTCAGGAAGAAGCCTATATAAAGTTTAGTCAGGCTGAGGGTAATGTTAAGTCCATCTTGGTCACTATGTTCCTTAGTTTATTTACATAGAGAGTAGGAATAAAGTTAATTAGCTCACATATTCATTGAGACAATTGAGTAAAAAATATTATGAAATTTCTTAACAAATAGAAGTATCAATATAAATCTAATGGAGTTAATATCCTATAACAATCAATATTATTATAATACAGAAGATGTGAATCAACAAAATCAGTTCTGTTCACGTGTATTTTCAACCTTCTTGGCTATCTTTACAGTTTTGACATTTTACAAGCTATGGGAATGTGAGGAGAGGAAATATACTGGAAACAAAGATTGTCTTATTATGCAGATAAAGCCCCTCAGAAGACTGAGTGAAAAGTCTGTCTGGGCATAAACTCCTAGGCATGGAGACCTTTAGTTTCCTCCCCTTCCCCTGCAATAGGACTTAATCTTCTCTGGTTAATGTTAACTCCAGGGAGCAGGGTTCATGACAATGGGATTCTTCTTGGGGAACTTCCCTAAGTCAGACAAGGGAAACTTCAGAGAAAGCCCCTCCCTGTGCTTCAGTAGAGAAAGAAAATGGAGAGACCGAGGAGTAGGGGAAGGTCAGAGAGATCTTGGTTCTGAGATTGCTTTTTTAGTTCAAAGTATTTAGTATGTCAAAGCTCCATACTTTGGGGTATCATTTTCTGAGCCCACAACTGCCTGTTTTCTGTCCAAAATGATTTTACAGGCAAATTATATTTTCAAATATTTAAAACAAATAATTTACATGATATGTAAAAATGATGGAAAGTCTTTCAACTCATGTTATGACTCTGGCATAATCCTAAAAGTTAAATTAAAAAAAAAATTATAGCAGAAAATAAAAGAAAGGAACATATTACATATCTATGCTCCCTATATGTCTGTATATATGCACATAAGTCTAAATATATATAATTTTAAATAACATAACTGAAAAGAAAAATGTATGAGGCTCAAGAAAGTTTCACTTTATAAATGCCAAATTGGAAAATATTTTATATAATTAACTGCATAGATACATCACAATAGAATAAAACTTTATAAAAGATGCTTAAATATATATATATATAGTAATACATATATATTTAAATTAAGAGCCCTAACTAATCTAGGAACAATGGAAAATTTCTGAATATAATAAGTTTAAATCTGGGTGGTTTGACTAGCTTCTCTGATTAAAGTCTCACAAGGTTAAACTCAAGGTGTCAACATGACTGGTTATTATCTGAAGAGTTTAGAAAAGATCCTGCTTCCAAATTTATTTAGATAATGAGCAGCCTTCAGTTCCTTGAGGTTGTAGGACTGAGATCCCTAACTCCTTACTAGATGTCAACAAAGGGATGTTCTCTGCCCCTTGCAAGTGTGAGGGTATATTTTTATTATAAAAAAAACACTTACACACAATAAACTAAAATGCATGCCCAATAGAAAAGTATTCACAAATTAAAAACTTAAAAAAACTATAAATAGGAAAAAATCTTAAGATTTATTAATAATAAGAAAGAAAAGAAAACAGTATACTCTGTTTTTGTATCAACAAAAGACCATATAAAAGATTGATTTGGCTGTATATTTCTTAGGTCTTAAAATTGCGCCTCACATTTGCTCCAGAAATGTTATCTGTAGTTACTTATCCTAAGAAAATGGTTAAATATTGTAATTGCCCACTGCCCAGGAAAGCCAAGGTATTGAGAACAGCAGGTTTTTGCAACAGAGAGTTTAAAAAATGCAGAGCTGGTTAAGTGGAAGTACAGGAGTTCTTTTCATTCAAATTAGGATCCCCCAAAGTTCAGAGGCTAGGGTGTTTTTAAGGATAGTTTGGAGGGCAAGGGAACTAGGAAATGAGGAATGCTGATTGGTTGCCTCCAGGATGAAACCATAGGAAGCTTATCTTATTGTGCTGAATCAGTTTGTGGGTGGTGCTGCAAGACCAGATGAGACAGTTTATCGGTCTGGATGGTGCTAGCTGGGCCATCAGAATGCAGAGTCCAAAAAATACCTGAATCATCAATCTTAGATTTTACAGTAGTGATGTTATCTACAGAAACAATTGGGTAAGTTGGGAGTCTTGTAGTTTGTGGCTGCATAACTCTTGAGGCATAATTTCTAAAATTGTAACTAATTTGTCCATTTTACAAAGGTGATCTGATTCCCAAGAGGGAGTTCGTTTGGGGAAGGGGCTGTTATTATCTTTGTGTCAAAGTTAAACTACAGACTAAATTCCTCCCATAATTAGCTTGGGCTACATCCAGGAATGAACAAGGGCAGCTTGGGAGTTAGAAGCAAGATGGAGTTGGTTAGGTCAGATTTCTTTACTGTTAAAATTTTCCTATGTCAGATTTTCTCACTGTCATAATTTTGCAAATGGTATTTGAGTACCACGCAAAAACCTGTCTATAGTCATACTCTGCTCAGCTTTTTGTTTTATAATAGCAAAACTTTGGTAGCATAAAATCATTCAACACTTCAAGGATAGTCAAATAAATTTAATACAACCATATATGTGAGTGCCATTAAAACTGTAACCCTGGAAATACACTATTTAATACATGAATTGTAAGTTTAAAAAGCAAACAATAAAGAATTGTGGAGAGTATATTCCCATTTGGAGAGAATATATCTATACACTCGCATAGAAATATTTTTTTTTTTTTTTTTTTTTTGAGACGGAGTCTCGCTCTGTCACCCAGGCTGGAGTGCTGTGGCCGGATCTCAGCTCACTGCAAGCTCCGCCTCCCGGGTTCACGCCATTCTCCTGTCTCAGCCTCCCGGGTAGCTGGGACTACAGGCACCGCCACGTCGCCCGGCTAGTTTTTTGTAGTTTTAGTAGAGACGGGGTTTCACCGTGTTAGCCAGGATGGTTGCATAGAAATATTATGAAAAAATATACATAAGCATATTGACACTAAATGCATATGTGTTATAGGTAATTGGTGTTTGCTAAAATTTATTTTCTAAATCAGCAGGGTGAACTTGTTATGCCCAGACCGTTTGTTCCCCAAAGAAGACCACCAGAGTCCAGAGTCAAAGCCAAGCGGCAAGGATCTTTAATGCAAGTTCGAACTTGGTCCCTCCGTTCTACAACATACAAGAGGGCCTGGAACAATGCGTGCGCTTGCTTTTATAGCTCGAGGTAAACAGGACTTGTCAGGTTACAGAGGAACAAGGCATTTCTCTAGGCTACAGCATTACAATTGGTTTACATGTTAATGTTAAGTTATGTTTTAGCAGCCTTCTTATTGGTTCCTACGCTTTCACAAACGGTTGTACTCAAGGCTGTGATGTGTTTGTGTCGGGCCCAGGAAGTGGAGGCATTGCTCAAGGCTGTGATGTGTTTGTGTTCTTTCAAACTCACTGTTAAATTGCAGTTCTATCTACTAGAGTAGGAGCATTTTATTTATTTATTTATTTTTTGAGATGGAGTCTCA
>NW_016838230.1:0-1493 GCF_001698545.2 Rhinopithecus bieti | reverse complement strand
TAAAGGTCAGGAGTTTCAGACCAGCCTGGCCAACATGTTGAAACTCCATCTCTAAAAATACAAAAGTTAGTGGGGTGTGGTGGCGTGTGCCTGTAGTCCCAGCTACTCAGGAGGCTGAAGGTGGAGAATTGCATGAACCTGGGAGGCAGAGGTTGCAGTGGGCCGAAATCGCGCCACTGTACTACAACCTGGGTAACAGAGCGAGACTCCATCTCATAAATAAATAAATATATAGAGTCAATCCCCTCCAATCCTGCCATGGCTTAATTAAGTTTACATAATATTCTAAATCCTTTGTTATTTCAACAATGTTAACAGCATCTTCACAGAATTAGATTGCATCTCAAAAAAAGAAAAGAAAAGAAAAACTTTCTTTGTTCATCCATAAGAAGAAAGCAATTATCTGTTT
This sequence comes from Rhinopithecus bieti, assembly GCF_001698545.2. Classification (NCBI taxonomy): domain Eukaryota; kingdom Metazoa; phylum Chordata; class Mammalia; order Primates; family Cercopithecidae; genus Rhinopithecus; species Rhinopithecus bieti. The sequence goes on along the minus strand of NW_016838230.1, from coordinate 1,084 downwards.
AGTTTATCCTGATATTGCAGCAGTTCCATCCTATCTTCAGGCTGCATTTCTAATTTTAGTTTTCTTGCTCTTTCCATCACACCTGCAGTTATTCCCTCTACTGAATTATTGAACCTTTCAAAATCATCCATGAACATTTTTAGTAGAGTTAGGGTTTCACCATGTTGGCCAGGCTGGTCTCGAACTCCTGCCCTCAAGTGATCCACTGGCCTCAGCCTCCTAAAGTGCTGGGATTACAGGTGTGAGCCACTGCATCTGGCCAATAATTGAAATCAATTTCATCCAAACTACTGTTTTGGTTTTTTTGAGACAGAGTTTCACTCTTTTCACCCCGGCTGGAGTGCAATGGCACGATCTCAACTTACTGCAACATCTGCCTCCAAGGTTCAAGCGATTCTCCTGCCTCAGTCTCCCGAGCAGCTAGGATTACAGGTGCCTGCCAGCACGCCCAGCTAATTTTTGTATTTTTCAGTAGAGACAGGGTTTCACCATGTTTGTCAGGCTAGTCTCAAATTCCTGACCTCAGGTGATCCACCCACCTTGGCCTCCCAAAGTGCTGGGATTATAGGTGTGAGCCCCTGCACCCGGCGCAAACTACTGTTAATGTTGATGTTGTCACCTTCTGTCATGAACCATGAATGTTTCTAATGGCATCTAGAGTTGTCAATCCTTTCCAAACGGTTTTCAACTTACTTTCCCCAAACCCATCAGAGGAAATAATATATACTATGGCCGCAAGAGCCTTAGGATATGCATTTCTTGGCTGGGTGTGGTGGCTCACACATGTAATCCTAACACTTTGGGGGGCTTAGGCAGGAGCATCGCTTGATCCCAGGAGTTTAACACCAGCCTGGGCAACAAAGTAAGACCCTGTCTCTAAAAAGCAAAAAAAAAAAAAAAAAAAAAAAAAAAAAAGTAAATTTAAAAAGGAAATGTATTTCATAAAAAATAAGGCTTGAAAGTTGAGGCCAGGCACAGTGGCTCACACCTGTAATCCCAGCACTTTGGGAGGCTAAAGTGGGTGGATCACTTGAGGTCAGGAGTTTGAGACCAGCCTGGCCAACATGGTGAAACCCTGCCTCTA
>NW_016838229.1:0-1133 GCF_001698545.2 Rhinopithecus bieti | reverse complement strand
GGTTGCCTTTGGGATGTTGAGGCAGGAGAGAAAGAGGAGGGTGGGTGGAGATGCAGGTCTGTGTGCGGGTCATACAGGTGTGGTGGGAGGGCACTGAGGAAATTTCCAGAGGGTGGCTTCCATTTGATACTCGAAACGAGATGGAGAGATAACACTCACCTGTGCGGCAGAAGATGAATGAAGCTGGAGTTTTACTAACAGTGGATAATGTCTGAATTAAGAGCTGTGGAGAATGGGAGAGAGAACTGATTGGGAGACATAGAAGGATGCCTGGGAAGAGTTGGAAAACTTGACTGGAGATCATGCCCTCTGCACAATGGTAGGACTTTCCATCCACAGCATCAACAGCCCAAAAGTGGAAGCAGAGAAGGCAGAGAGGCAAGTTGAGCCAGGTTGAGGGTGCTTTAGAAATGGGTATGAAAGCAAGAAAACAGAATTGAGTGCTCAGGATATGACTATAGAGGAAGTAAAATAGCAAACCATGGAATACGTAAAGTATTATGCTAAAAGTGAAGCTAGGAGTCAGAAAGTGGTAGGATAAAAAAATTAGAAGTGGACTAAGTATTGATGCAATACTACTAATCATGTAATTATATTGCCATCATCGTGATCACAGAATTGACGATTCTGCAGAGGAGGAGCTCCCCATGAAGACCACAGGATGCCTTGGGGATATGTAACTGAAATGAAGCAGATGTGAAAGTTTTTGGGATGGACAATGTAAAAGGGCTGGAAATCTGCAGCCATGTAGACATCAATATAATCCAAAATGACAGCAGGACGTGGAGTGCAGGAGTAGGTCAATCCAAGCTTAGACGTTGTCAATGAGGCTGGGCGTGGTGGCTCACAGCCTGTAATCCCAGCACTTTGGGAGGCTGAGGTGGGTGGATCACTTGAGGCCAGGAGTTTGAGACCAGCCTGACCAACATGGTGAAACTCCATCTCTACTAAACACACACACACACACACACACACACACACACACACACACAAAATTAGCCAGGTGTGGTGGTACACACCTGTAATCCCAGCTTTTTGGGAGGCTGAGGCAGGAGAATCGCTTGAACCCAGGAGGCGGAAGTTTCAGTGAGCTGAGATAGCACCACTGCACTTCAGCCTGGGGACAGAGCACG
>NW_016838228.1:0-1255 GCF_001698545.2 Rhinopithecus bieti | reverse complement strand
TTATTTCATCCCTTCGGCTTCGACCATAAAAGATGGCACGCTTCCAAGGGTGCCATTCATAGGTCTGCCGTCAGGGGCACATTCTCTTTCTCAAGGATGTTGCTTGCTGAGAAAAGAATTCAGCAATATTTCTCTTATTTGCTTTTGAAAGAGGAGAAATATGGCTCTGTTCTGTCCGGCTCACCAGCGGCCAGTTCAAAGTTACCTCCCTTGTTCCCTGAACATCGCTGTTATCCTGTTCTTTTATCAAGATGCCCAGATTTCATATTGTTCAAACACACATGCTCTACAAACAATTTGTGCAGTTGACACAATCATCACAGGGTCCTGAGGTGACATTCATCCTCCTCAGCTTACAAAGAAGATGATGGGATTAAGAGATTAAAGTAAAGACAGGCATAGGAAACCACAAGGGTATTGATTGTGGAAGTGATAAGTGTCCATGAAATCTTCATAATTGATGTTCAGAGATTGCAGTAAAGGCAGGCATAAGAAATTGTAAAAGTATTAATTTAGGGAACTAATAAATGTCCATGAAATCTTCACAATTTATGTTCTTCTGCCATGGCTTCAGTCAGTCCCTCCGTTCGGGTCCCTGACTTCCCACAACAATAGGGAATTTTCTTCTCTCCTGGACAAAGACATGTTAACACAATTCATCAATCAGCAATCTGTCTGTACACATGTCACTTCTAAATGACTCAGCTGTTTGATTCCCATGCCTCTTGCTTTCCAAGTAATCTGCCATTTTTCTTCTTCCTCCACAAGTATTCTTAATGGAATTCTATGAACACATAGAATTCAAGATGATCTGTGAGTCTCTTGAGATTACAATTACAATTTTGGATATACTTCTGAATGTGAACTTTTCTGAAAATAGAGTTTATGAATTTCATTGCATTTTCAGTGGGGCTGGTGATATAAAATGATTAAGAGCCATTAATTTATGACATTTATTTTATTCATTGGCTTCCTGCCATTTCCTTTCTAGTATGACAATAGGGCCATGACCACAATCACTAATGGAATTTGTACAGCACTTTACAACTTATGATATTCTTTAAAATACTCTTTTGTGTTCACAAACCCATTTGATGTTCATGACTGTCCTGAAAGATCAGGTCTTTTTTTTTTTTTTTTTTTTTTTTTTGAGATGGAGTCTTACTCTGTCCCCCAGGCTGGAGTGCAGTGGCATGATCTCAGCTCACTACAACCTCCACCTCCCGGGTCTAAGCGATTTTCCCGCCTCAGCCTC
>NW_016838227.1:0-1257 GCF_001698545.2 Rhinopithecus bieti | reverse complement strand
CAACTCAGAAATAAGTTGCTACTTGGCTGCCTTTACTCTATTATTGTACACCTTGAAGGCAAAGTTCATTAAGTCCTGTTGTGGGGTTTGAGGGCCAGAATTTAATTTTTGGAGCTTTATTTAATGTCGGGAGCAGATTGGGTAATAAAATGCATATTAAGAATAAGACAGCCTTCTGACCTTTCAGGGTCTAGGGCTGAAAAGCATCTCAGGGTTGCTGCTAAATGGGCCATGAGTTGGGCTGGGTTTTTCATATTTGATGAAAAGAGCCTAAACACTAACTGATTTGGGAGAGGTCGGATAAAGAAAAAGGAGCATTAACCTTGACTATGCCTTTAGTTCTAGCCACTTTTTTAAGAGGAAATTGCTGGGCAGGTGGGGGAGGGCTAGACGCAGAATGAAACTGTAAGCCAGACCGGGTGTGAGGAGGGGAGATGATAAAAGGATTAGAGGGTGGGGAGCGGAGGCTGAGGAAAAATTGGGACCTAGCTCGGCCTGGCGAGGACAGAGGTCAGATGGGTCTGTAGAAAGGAAGATTAGAAAGACTCAGTGACGCTTGGGGTTGGGACTGAGGGGACAGGCAGGAGGGAAAGAAGGAAGATTTGGGATGATTGGGAACAGAGACTAGGGAGGGACCGATGTGTAAAAGAATGCCTGGACATCAGGCACCTCAGACCGTTTGCCCATTTTACGACAAGAATTATTTAGGTCTTGTAAGATGGAGAAATCGAAAGTGCTGTTTTCTGGCCATTTAGAGCCACTGTCAAGTTTGTATTGAGGCCAAGCGGTGTTGCAGAAGAAGATAAGGCATTTAGGTTTTAGGTCAGGTGTGAGTTGAAGAGGTTTTAAGTTCTTGAGAACACAGGCTAAGGGAGAAGGAGGAATGGAGGGTGGAAGGTTGCCTGTAGGGAAGGAGGCAAGCCCAGAGAAAAGAGAGCAGAGACACAGAAGGAGTTCGGGGGTTCTTGCCCTCCAGAAAAGTGGGAAAGGGGTTGGGGTGTGGTAATAAGGGGTTGGGGCACAAAAGAGGTTGGGGTGCAAAATAAGAGGTTGGGGCACAAAATAGGTTGGGGTTCTTGCCCCTCCCCAGAAAAGCAGAGAAGGGGTAGAAACAGGGAGAGAAGGAGTTGTGGGGTGCTTGCCCCTCCCCCAGAAAAGCAGAGAAGGGGTAGAGACAGAGAAGGAGTTGTGGGGTGCTTGCCCCTCCCCCAGAAAAGCAGAGAAGGGGTAGAGACAGAGAAGGAGTTGTGGGGTGCT
>NW_016838226.1:0-1530 GCF_001698545.2 Rhinopithecus bieti | reverse complement strand
TGGCTGAGGCACAGCGGCAGGCTTGCCTCGAACAGAGAATACAGCTCCTAGCAGCAGCTTTACAGCCCAGTCATAACCCCAGACCAGAGAGCACACACCCCGCAGACTCCAAGGCTACAAAAGGAGCCTGCTATAAGTGCGGCAAGGCAGGACACTATGCCAACAGGTGTCCACAAGGTCCCCGAGCCCCAACGCAGCCTTGCTATAAGTGCAAGGTGTCAGGACATTGGGCCAGTGAATGTCCTAACCCTCGTCCACCAGCACCCCCTGCCCTGCTTGCCAACAGGAAGGACACTGGAAGTTTGATTGCCCCACCCTGGGAACAGGTGCTATGTCTCAACGTGACTCCCTTTCCCAGGATCCTGGGAGCTCCTTCCAGGTCCTACATCTGGACGACGACAACTGAAGGTGCCGAGACTCGGGGACCCCATCACCCTCGCCGAGCCGCGGGTAACTCTCCTGATAGCGGGTAAGACAATTAATTTTTTTAATCGACAGCGGGGCTATTTATTCTGTTTTGCCGTCCTTCTCTGGACCTAGCCTTCCATTCAATATCTCTGTAGTAGGAATGGACGGAAAGCCATCCACTCTACGAAAACTCCACTCCTTAATTGCTGCCTGGCCAACAACTACTTTGCGCACTTGTTCCTCATTATATTCTCATGTCCTACCCCTTACTAGGCCGAGACATCTTAAGCACCTTACAGGCCTCCATATTCATTCCCACTAACTCATTTACTCCCCTTCAATCCCCTCACTACCTGTTGCTCATGCTTTGTGCAGGCGCATACGTTCCTCCTATGTCGCCCCACTCCCCATCTTCCCTATTTCTGTACACCCTCAAGTGTAGGATACTTCCACCCCGGTCATAGCGGCCCACGACCCACCAGTTCTTGTCAAGCTCAAAGATCCCACTCGTTTCCCAAACCGCCCCCATTTCTCTCTCTCCGACACATCTACAAGGTTTAAAGCCAATTATCACGCGACTACTTAGCCAACATATTCTTGTCCGCACACATTTCCCCTGTAACACTCCAATACTTCCAGTTAAAAAGGCAGATGGAACGTATAGGTTAGTACAGGATCTTCGGCTAGTCAATGAAGCCACCCGTCCCACGCACCCTGTAGTTCCCAACCCTTACACCCTTCTGTCCCATATCCCCACCAATTCTACTTATCTTACTGTGCTAGATCTTAAGGATGCTTTCTTTACCATACCCCTACACACAGACTGCCAGTTCCTTTTGCTTTCACATGGGAAGACCTAGATACACACACCTCTACTCAATTGACGTGGACAGTCCTCTCACAAGGGTTCCGGGATAGCCCCATTTCTTTGGTCAGGCCTTAGCAAAAGACCTTGCCTCCTGTCCTTTCATTAATAGCAAAGTTCTGCAGTATGTAGATGATCTCCTAATTTGTAGCCCTATCAAACAAGACTCTCTTCTAGACACTGCAATTCTCCTTAACCATTTAGGCTCACTAGGTTATAGAGTATTAAGGCCCAAATTTCTTGCCAAACCGTCATAT
>NW_016838225.1:0-1240 GCF_001698545.2 Rhinopithecus bieti | reverse complement strand
GGCCCATGGTCAAAAGGAACGATCCTCAGATAATAACTAGAGAGAAGCTTAATGAGAGATTGCTTTCTGATGTGTGACATCATCACTCAGAGTTCTACACTTCCCTTCTTGGAACAGTTTGATAACTATGTTATCTTGTGTTCTGCAAAGTGATATTTGTGAGATCCTTGAGGGCTGTGGTGACAAAGGAAATGTCCTCAGAACAATACTGGAAAGAAGACTTCTGAGAAACTGCATTTCGATGTGTGAATGCAACTCACAGAGTTACACGATTCTCTTCAGTGTTCAGTTTGTTAACCCTGTTTTCTGGAGATCTGCAATGGGATACTTGTGAACGCAATGAAGCTTGCGGTGACAAAGGAAATATCCTCAGATGAAAAGTAGAAAGAAGCTTTGTTAGAAACTTCTTGGTGATGTATGAATTCATCTCACAGAGTTACACTTACCTTTCTTGCTGCAGTCCATTATCACTGTTTTTGAGGAACCTGAGATGGAATTCTTTGAATCGCATAGAGGCCTACGCTGATAAAGGAAATATCACTGGTTCAAAACCTGAAAGAAGCTTTCTGGGAAACTTCTTTGTGATCTGTGAATTCCATTCACAGAGTTACAGCTGAGTTCTCAGGAGGCAGTTTGCTAACACTCTTTTCGTGGAATCTGGAGAGTGAGATTTCGGAGCCCTTAGGGGCCCATGGTGAAAAAGGAAATATCCTCAGATAATTACTGGAGGGAAGCTTACTGAGAGATTGCTTTCTGATGTGTGACTTCATCACACAGAGTTCCACCCTTCCCTTCTTGGAACAGTTTGCTAACTCTGTTATCTTGTGTTCTGGAAAGTGATACTTAGACGCGCATTGAATGCTATGTTGAAAAAGGGAATTTCCTCAGATCAAAACTGGAAAGAAGCCTTCTGAGAAACTGCATTTCCATATGTGAATTCAACTCCCAGAGTTACACCTTTCCCTTCAGTGTTCAGTTTGCTAACACAGTTTTCTGGAAATCTGCAATGGGATACTTCTGAACACAATGAAGATTGCGGTGACAAGGGAAATATCCTCAAATGAAAACTAGATAGAAGCTTTCTTAGAAACCTGTTGGTGATGTGTGAATTCATCTCACAGAGTTACACTTATGTTTCATGCAGCAGTGCATTATTACTGCTTTTGAGGACCCTGAGAAGGACTTCTTTGGATCGCGTTGAGGCCTACGCTGATAAAGGAAATATCATCAGTTCAAAACG
>NW_016838224.1:0-1033 GCF_001698545.2 Rhinopithecus bieti | reverse complement strand
AGATCACACTGTTGCACTCCAGCCTGGGCGATAGAGCAAGATTCCATCTCAAAAAAGAAAAGGAAAGAAAAATAGAAAAGATTCAAAAGCACTAGATACCAAGGAAATGTAATGAAAACAATGAGATTTTCTGCTTAAATACCAGCAAAGAGAACAAATAGAAGGGGAAACTGGAGCTCCGCCCCTGTTGGTGGTAGTATAAACTGAACCATTTTTTCTGCAGGATAATTTGAAAATTTCTATCAAAAATCCTCAAACTGTTTTATGTTATTTTCCTCCAGAGATTCTCCTTCTATGAATTCAGTCCAGAAATGGTTGCTCGAGTCCATTAAAATATATATATATGAAAGAAAACTTACTTCAGGGGTGGAAATGATTAGATTAACATACATCGAGCTTTTAAAAATGATGATGCCAAGGATACATTTACTGCCACAGAGATATGCCCAAAACATAGTGACAAAAGACTATATATTATGATTCTACTTTTAAAAATGTTTATATGCATAAAAAAGTATAAAAAGCAACAAACCAGAATGTTTGGATGGCAAAAGTAAAGACTTTTCTTCACATTTTGTCTTCTAAATTATTGCAAAAATAATGTAATTTTCTTTATAATCAGGGACAAGTATTATTTTCATTTATTTATATTTCATTTTCCTTTCCTTATTTCTTCTCATGGATATATTACCTGTAGTCTAGAGAGCCTGAGTCGCTGCCTCTTGACATAATCAGCCCATTTCAGTCTCTATCAGTTTGCCTTTTTTGGACATTTCAAATCAATGGAATTATATAATATGTGGTCTCATGTCTGGCTTTTTTACTTAGCTAATGTTTTTGAGGTTGGTCCATGACATGTAACTTTCTGGGCCCAGATTCTGCCTTCTCAGAAGTATGGGAGCCAGGGCCCTGCCTGGCCATAGCTTTCTTGTTCTGCTCTAGGCACTCCTAGCCCCAAAGCCTCCAGCCCCCTGGACACCTCCATCCCCAGCTATGCCATGGCTCTCTTCATTCTAGGCCTTCTGCTCATCAC
>NW_016838223.1:0-221 GCF_001698545.2 Rhinopithecus bieti | reverse complement strand
TCTGAGTGCTGGGCTTACAGGTTTGTGTCACCACACCGAACCGAACAGACATTTCTTGAAAGAAGACATACAAGTGGCAAAAAATATGTGAAAAAAAATGCTCATTATCACTTATAATTAGAGAAATGCAAATCAAAACCACAGTGAGGTATCATCTCACCTGTTAGGATGAGTATTATCAAAAAGCAAAAAATAACAAGTGTTGGCGAGGATATGGAGAC
>NW_016838222.1:0-1136 GCF_001698545.2 Rhinopithecus bieti | reverse complement strand
GCTTAAGTAGGTAAACAAAGCCACCCGGGAAGCTCGAATTGGGTGGAGCCCACAGCAGCTCAAGGAGGCCGGCCTGCCTCTGTAAACTCCTACTCTGGGGACAGGGCATAGCTAAACAAAAAGCAGGAGAAACCTCCACAGAGGGAAATGCCTCTGACAGCTTTGAAGAGAGCAGTGGATCTCCCAACATGGATGTTGAGATCTGAAAACGGATAGACTGCCTGCTCAAGTGGGTCCCTGACCCCTGAGTAGCCCAGCTGGGAGACATCCCCCACTAGGTTCAGACCAACACCTCATACCTCACATGGCAGGGTGCACCCCTGAGACGAAGCTTCCAGAGCAAGAATCAGACAGCAACACTCGCCAGCAATATTCTATCTTCTGCAGCCTCCGCTGCTGGTACCAGGGCAAACAGGGTCTGGAGTGGACCTCAAGCAAACTCCAACAGACCTACAGCTGAGGGTCCTGATGGTTAGAAGGGAAACTAACAAACAGAAAGGACACCCACACCAAAACCCCATCAGTACGTCACCATCATCAAAGACCAAAGGCTGATAAAACCACAAAGATGGGGAAAAAGCAGGGCAGGAAAGCTGGAAATTCAAAAAATCAGAGTGTATCTCCCCCTCCAAAGGAACGCAATTCATTGCCAGCAACGGAACAAAGCTGGACAGAGAATGACTTTGACGAGTCGAGAGAAGAAGGCTTCAGTTGATCAAACTTCTCAGAGCTAAAGGAGGAACTATGTAACCAGAGCAAAGAAACTAAAAACCTAACTACGTAACTAGGTAACCAGTGCAAAGAATCTAAAAAAGATTTGATGAATAGCTAACTAGAATAACCAATGTAGACAAGTCCTTAAAAGAACTGATAGAGATGAAAATCATAACATCAGAACTATGTGACAAATGCACAAGCTTCAGTAACCGACTCAATCATCTGGAAGAAAGAGTATCAGCAATTGAAGATCAAATGAATGAAATGAAGCGAGAAGAGACGTGTAGAGAAAAAAGAGTAAAAAGAAATGAACAAAGCCTCCAAGAAATATGGGATTATGTGAAAAGACCAAATCTACATCTGATTGGTGTGACTGAAAGTGACGTGGAAAATGGAACCAAGTTGGAAAACACTCTGCA
>NW_016838221.1:0-1497 GCF_001698545.2 Rhinopithecus bieti | reverse complement strand
TTTCTGTTCTTGAGATAGTTTGCTGAGAATGATGGTTTCCAGCTGCATCTATGTCCCAAAAGGACACAAACTCATCCTTTTTTATGGCTGCATAGTATTCCATGGTGTATATGTGCCACATTTTCTTAATCCAGTCTGTCACTGATGGACATTTGGGGTGATTCCAAGTCTTTGCTATTGTGAATAGTGCCGCAATGAACATACGTGTGCATGTGTCTTTATAGCAGCATGATTTATAATCCTTCGGGTATATACCCAGTAATGGGATGGCTGGGTCATATGGTACTTCTAGTTCTAGATCCTTGAGGAATTGCCATACTGTTTTCCATAATGGTTGAACTAGTTTACAATCCTTGACAGTTGTTTTTAAAACAGATACTTGTTCCCACTTTGGGAAACAGGGAAAACACCCTCCTCCTGCTTTCTTTAAACTTACATATGTGCACCTGTGTCATACACATATTTAGAAAACTGATCATACTGAAAATATACATTTTCTATTTTTCACTTAAAATTATGCTGTGAAAATTTTCCCCTTAGCAAAATTTTAAGTGATTTTAATCTTAAAAATGATAGATTGTTTATATAATGCTTACAGTGCTCTCAGCACTGTTAAAGTGCTTCACATATATTCATCTTCACTAAAAGTTTATGAGATGGGTCCTATTACTACCCGTTTGGCAAATGAGAACGGCAAGGCACACACGTGATGAGCAACCTGACCAAAGTCCTACAGTTAGTGATTATCACTGATGGACTTTGATCTGGCTGTCTGGCTCCAGAGTCCATGCTCTTGATGGTACCACAACAGTTTATCCTGTTGAAGAATTTAGATTGTTCACTATATTTTCTTTTAATATATGAACAACCTGGTACATTTAATCTTCAGTCACTTCTATTTCCCTATAATTCCTTAAGATACTAGCATGTAAAGACTGTGACCATTTTTGTTTTAAGTACATATTGCCAAATTACATTCCACCATTCTATCAATTTGTATTCCATCATCAGTTCCAGGTATTATAATTTTTTAGTATTTTCTAATTTGATGGAAATGGCATTTCATTTGTTTTCTTTTGCATCTCTGTGATTACTAGTAATTATAAATTTCTTCACATAATTGTCTATTTATATTCCTCTTACTGTGAACCATGTAAGCTGACCATTTTTCTACTAGTTTTTCTTATTTGTAAAAGTTGTTTATATTTTAAAGTTTTTTAACCATTTGCAGTATATATAACGATCTTTAATTTGTTGCCTTTGAATTTTTTGATTCCTGGAGATTGGCTGAAAGCAAGCCATTTCCCTGAAGTAATGTGCAGAAGACATACTCAATATTCTGACTGACTGCTGTAGGTATGAAGGAGACAAACCAAGCGTCATTCAGAAGATGACAGCTTTGACTGAATATCTCAGAGTTGGAAAATAAAGAAAACCCAGAAAAAACTAGACAATGCCAGTTAGACAAATTCAGTTAGTGGTAAATTTTCATAGGAC
>NW_016838220.1:0-1260 GCF_001698545.2 Rhinopithecus bieti | reverse complement strand
TCAGGCTCCTTCACATCCTCACATCTGTAAAGTCCCTGTGGCCACACAACACAGCACATGGACAGGTCCTGGGACTGGGACACAACCATCCCTGGGCCCTAATTCAGCTACCCACAGCTCCTTTCCCTCCTTCCCCTCTCCTATAGGTATAAAAGGGAATGCAGAGAGGTTGGTCAATGAATACACACTTACAGTTAGATGCAAGGAGTGTGTTCTAATGTTGGATAGCAGAGTAGGGTGGCTATGGTTAGCAATAATGTATTGTATATTTCAAAATAGCTTCAAGAGAGAACTTCAAATATACTCAACACATAGAAATGATAAATACTCATGGCCATACTCCAAATACACTGTCTGGATGATGACATATTGGATGCACGGAACCAAACAGCACATGCACCTCATAGAAATGTTCAATATTATGTATCAGTGTAATATTTTCTATGAATAAGAAAGGTGAAAAAAAGAAGTTAAGCATAAACTAGCCATTTGACCTAGCAATTCCAGCCCTAGGAATTTATCTAGAAGAAATGAAAGCATGTGTTCAAAAAGACGTATACGTAAATGTTCTCAGCAACCTCATTCACTACAGGCAACAACTGGAAACAACCCAAGTGCCATCAGCTAGAGAATGGATAGACCCACGTGGTCTGTGCATACAGTGGAGCGCTGCTCACTTATACAAAGAAAAGAAACTATGCATACAGGGCCACAGGAGGCAAGGACTTCAAAACATTACAGTAAGTGAAAGAAGTAAAACTGCACGAGGGAAGTTGGTGGGTATAGACATAGTTTTGAATTGGCAGAATTTTACTGTGTTCATTGGGGTATTATGTATTGAGTCCCTGTTGACAAGGTACTGTGCTAGGTACAGCAATTATAGAAATGAGAAGCAGACGCCATCTCCATTGTGATGAGACTCACCTGTTCGGCCGTTTCTGATGAACACTCAGGTACCCTGACTCTCACTGCTCACATTTGCAGGCTTTACTTAATGCCACTTAAACCTCCCTATTCCCCAAGTCTTCTTTCTTTTCTATTTTGTTTTTTTGACAGAGTCTTGCTCTGTCACCCAGGCTGGAGTGCAGTGGCACCGTCTCAGCTCACTGCAACATCCATCTCCTGAGTTCAAGCAATTCTCCTGCCTGAGCCTTCCGAATAGGTGGGAGTATAGGTGCCCACCGCCACGCCCGGCTAATTTTTGTATTTTTAGTAGTGACAGGCTTCACCATGTTGGCCAGGCTGGTCTCGAACTCCTCC
>NW_016838219.1:0-1539 GCF_001698545.2 Rhinopithecus bieti | reverse complement strand
CCTGGCTTCCCCTTCAGACTGGGAATGAGGAAAATCAAAGTGCAACGACCATTTCGTGGGTGTCCTGGGTGTTTACAGCAGGCCATGTACTAAGGATTCTCATAAAAGCAACAATAACAAATCTCATTTAAACTTCACAAATGGAAGTAAAAAACTCCCACCTCTATTATACAGATGTGAAAAGAGAGACCCAAAGACCTCAAGCAACTTGCCCTAAATCATATCTTAATCAATCCCTAATCAATCATTAGCAGATGGAGAGGCAGGATTCAAACCCAGAATTCTTAACCAGTACCCAACAGTCCATCCACAAACTTAACAATTATCCTCTACTGCCCCTTGGGTCCCCTGTCCCCAGGAGCCTGACCAGCCAAGACTCACATCCCCAGGTGAGCGGTAACCACCAGAAGCGGCTGTGTCAGGGCTACTGCCATTGATTTTCTTTTTCCTGTTAGCTCCTGCTAGAATGCCAGGGCTCTTCCTCTGCCAATATTCTTTTAACTGTGGGAAAGAAGAGCAGTAACACTCATGAGAACTATCAGCCCTACAGCCACATCCTCCTTCACAGTTTTGACAAAATACTCTTATACACCATCTGATTTAATGCCACCACCAATGTACAAAGTGTTGTCACAATCCTTTAGTGACTGAGAGGGATTGATATCATGGCTAGAAGAAAAAAAACAGTTAATACTGAAACTTAAACTCAGTCTTCTGACTCCAAGCTCTGGGGTTTTGCCATGAATCAGCAGCTGCCAGGGACCAAAACCAGGGGCAGAGTTAGAACAGTAAACATGAAGCAGGCAGGAACTGTATGCCGTGTGGCTTAGAGTCATACATCCTCACATGTCTGTTAGTGTTAAGAAGTGCACCAGTACCTCTCACACTTTCATGTCAATGTGTCCTCGCGGCAGAAGGCAGCTTTTCTGTTAAATCTGGGAATTTTTCAGAAAGAGGACAACTCAAGCCTGATTTCAGAGAGAAGTCTGGTATACGCTTGGAAACCTATGTGACTGTCATCCCTAAGGACATTAATGTTTTATCTGAAGAGAATCAAGGGAAAATGATGCTTCAGAAAGATGTTCCACATTCATCCTGTGTCACTCAAAGTACCGCAGGTTGAGATGATATGAGGAAGATTCAAGCTATCTAGTTCAGCTTCCCAAGATCTACTCCACTGAAGATGAGCTAATGTCACTTCAGAGACCACTGTTTGAAGGGTGGTCTGGTCCCAGAACCGTGGAGAACTCAGAAAAGAATGTTAAAGTCTCTGCAAAGTAGAAACCTGGGAGAAAACCAAACCAAACCCGTTCTCCCATGGCCACCCAGAGATAGTGTCAACGTTTTGAGCACACAGGGGAAGTGCAGGCTTTTCCCACTGTCAATGTCTATGTTAAGGGAGTAAGGCAGCCTGAAACCGCTTGCTCCTGGGTCCCATAGTCCCCATTCCCCTTCCAACTGGAAATCTGTGCTGTGACCAGAGGATCCGGAAATGGGGTGAGAAAACTTAAGGGACTATGTTGTAAGCTCAAAAGCTAG
>NW_016838218.1:0-3289 GCF_001698545.2 Rhinopithecus bieti | reverse complement strand
AAGGATGAGTTCGTGTCCTTTGTAGGGACATGGATGCAACTGGAAACCATCAGCAAACTATTGCAAGAACAGAAAACCAAACATCGCATGTTCTCACTCATAGGTGGGAATTGAACAATGAGAACACTTGGACACAGGAAGGGGAACATCACACACCGGGGCCTGTTGTGGGGTGGGGGGAGGGGAGGGATAGCATTAGGAGATATACCTAATATAAATGACAAGTTAATGGGTGCAGCACACCAACATGGCACATGTATACATATGTAACAAACCTGCACATTCTGCACATGTACCCTAGAACATAAAGTATAATAAAAAAAAGGAAAAAAAAACCTCATCCTGGAAGACATATTTATATGAATATATATACATATATATGAATATGATTTGGGACATGGATAAAGATATACAGAGATCTAGAGGTTTACTGAAGACAAATGAGAGAAGACTTTTCTTGCCTTTGGGTTGAATATCTTGGTTTTAAAACCCAAGATATTGACTGCGGGTACCTATGTGGAAGAAACCTGAGGGTGTTAGGAAAGAACTTACACATCACTTATCTCATTGTGTATACATTTTATTGCATCCTTAGTATGTGTCAGTTAATGGTCAAGATGTTGAACAGTGGCAAATAGGCAGAAAGAGAGGCATACATGATGATGATCGAAAAGGAAGTCCAGGTGACATTGACTGGAATCTTAAATCCAGTCTCACCTGAGAACACATCCATTCTGCCTTCCACAGTTATGTAAGGCTATGTGATTTTCTCTTTGCTGAAGATAGCTGGAACTGTTTCTGTCCCTTGCATGTGAAAGAATATAACCAATATAGAAGTTGAACAAGTATCTTGGCAAGAATATAGAATGGGTCTGTGTAATTTGAAATGATATATTCAATAAATGTGCATTATTTATAATGCAAAACACAAAAAGTAGAGCTAAAAGTTTTTGGCTAGTGGGGATACAGGATACACATAATGTAGAGTGAGAGGGTAATGTAAATTATTGTGGTTTTTTCCCTGAAATAATAGTAATAGGCATCATTTTTAAGGCACCTAGATATGCCAAATACTTCCCAAACATATATTTTTCAATCTTCAAAACTTTACTTCAAGGAAGATAATAATAGTTGGTTAAGATCTTGAGAGGGTCAAATAGATAGCACCCCGTTTCTTTACCTAAGTTCTAAATAACCTGAGAAATAAGACAGTGGAGAAGAGAGAAGCAAAATATCACTTTTATTACTGAAAAAGATTAAGTTAGATGACTTAGATTAACACAAGAGCCAAATGCTGCTGCACTGAACTTACCTAGTCACTTGAATGCTGTACCAGTGTGGACTTCCCACTGTGGGAGCTGTCAAGGGAAGACTGAAAACACAGAAAAATAGTTCACTCCCAAGTGGGTAAGCTGAGCCAAGAACATTTATTTTTACCAAATTCACTAATCAGATAAGTCATTTCACCTCCCCTGCGATAGACAAATTATAAGGTAGAGAAAGGGTATAAGCACATCCCTATTTGAACCCCTCCTACTAGAAAGGAAACTTCAAAAGTGGGGAACTCTTTCCTCAACATAGTTTGATTTTACACCTGATGAAAATGAAGCTCAGAAATGTTAAATGATTTGGCCAAGATCAGACATTTAATAAATGGCAGAACCAGGAATCAAGGTCAAGTTGACAACCAAGTTCTTCTCTTTCAACCACACTCTGCCTCTTGTCAACTTCTAAATGTTTGTGTGTAGCCCAGCACTGCCTCTGCTAGGGATTTAGCCATCTATCCTCATTAGTGCACAAAGATATATATATATAGAAATATATCTGCTATAGCATATTTTTAGTGGAAAAAATCAAAGAAACCCAAATTTCCTTCAACAGGGAATCACGAAATAAATTATGACACGTATGAAGAGTAGAATGCTTTGTAGCATTTTTTTAAAAATGAGGACCAATTATCTGCATATCAAATGGGAACAAAATAAGATATACTTAGTGTAAAAAAGCATGTGACGGGACAAGTGTGTAGACTGTGTTCCTGTTTGGGCACATTTCAAAAGTATTCATATATACTTAGAACATTTCTGTAAAATACTTTTTAAAACTTATGGTTACCACTAGGTGTTCGAAGGAGCAGTGATCAGGGCATATTGAGTTTCTCCACTTCAAACATTGCGCTAGTGTTTTTCCCCTCTTTTTCTTTTTTTGAGATATAATTAATATAGCATAAAACTTATGCCCTTACAGTACAGTGTGGTTGGTCTTAGCATGTTTAGAGTGGTTGTGAAACTGTTACCACTCCCCTAATTCCAGAACATTTTCATCATCAAAAAGAAACCCTCATACCTATTATCCATCACTCCCTGTTCCTTCATGTCCCCAATCCTGGCAACCACTGATCTACTTTTTAATATCTAAAGATTGCTATTCTGGACATTTGATATAAATTGAATCATATAGTATCTGGCTTCTTTCACTTAGTATAATGTTTTCAAGATTCACTCATGTAGTATTATTACTTTTTTATGACTCAATGTATGTGTATAGCACAGACATTGTAAATACATAAATAAAAAAGTTTATTCTTTTTTATGACTCAGTGTATGTATATAGCGCATTTTATTTATTCATTTTTCAGCACCTGGATATTTAGTTTGTCTCTACTCTTTGTCTATTATAAAAATGCTGCTGTGAACATGCATTTACAAGTTTTTGTGTGGATATGCATTTTAAATTCTCTTGGGTGTATACGGAAATGGAATTGCTGGGTCATTTAATAACTCTATGTTGAACCTTTGTTTTATTTATTTTTTCTTCTGATAAAAGGGATACATGTGCAGAAAGTGCAAGTTTGTAACAGAGGTATACATGTGCCATGGCGGTTTGGCGCACCTATTGACCGTTCCTCTAAGTTCCCTCCCGTCATCCCACCCCCACCCCCCACTCAGCAGGCCGTGGTGTATGTTTGTATGTTTTTATTATCCTCTCTGTCTCCCTGTGTTCTCATTGTTCAACTCCCACTTATGAGTGAGAACATGCGGTGTTTGGTTTTCTGTTCCTGTGTTGTTTTGCTGAGGATGGTGGCTTCCAGTTTCATCCATGTCCCTGCAAAGAACATGATCTCATTCCTTCTTGTGGCTGCATAGTATTCCATGGTGTATATGTACCACATTTTCTTTATCCAGTCTATCATTGATGGGCATTTGGGTTGGTTCCAAGTCTTTGCTATTGTAAATAGTGCTGCAGTAAACATATGTGTGCATGAGTCTTTATAGTAGAATGATTTATA
>NW_016838217.1:0-3007 GCF_001698545.2 Rhinopithecus bieti | reverse complement strand
ACCTCATGTGGGGTTGTCTCTCAGCTTTCCAAGAACTTAACAGACCAAAAGAGTGACTTATTCAAATGTCATTCTAGACATGACTATATTTTCCCTATTTTTCCTCTCATTTTAAACGAAGAAAAAAACCTCAACACAGAGCTTCTGCACTTATCCTATTCTCTAAACAAACCACTAAGCATGAAATCCAGTTTATTATTCTGCCAAGAATGTGCATATATATTAATCCAGGCAGTTAGGATTTATCAAAATGCATCAATTATGATGAAAACTGGAAGGGTACTGTTTTCTCAGGAAAATGTTACAACAAGAGCAATGACTTAACAACGTTATTGTATAATAACTATAACTCAGAGTTAATGATTAAATAAACCATCTTTTTCCACCCCCCCCCCAAAACTAAGAACGATGTTAAATAAAACCAGGCCAGATACAAAAATAGATAAACATATTTAATATGTTTTATTTCTTACCTTTTCCATATACTGTGAGCAGTTTGATTCTTGCAATAAATTTGAAGCTTCTTGTTTATAATACTCTCCTGTTTCAGTCAGAAAGGGAGACTCAAAGATTTCCTGATAAAACTGGATAAATCAATTACATCATATTAGAAGAAATTAGAGCAAGCAGTTTAAAAAATTAACAGTCTGATTATTTATATTTTTAAAGGAGGCTGTTTACCTTTAAGGGGAATTTTTTCTTATACTGTTCAACATGAACAAAGGAGTTAATAACCCCATGGATTACTTTCTGGTTTGGGTCTTCTCCACCACGATCACTAAAACAAGGCATAACACAAAATATTCTTGAGAATATAAATTATCTATGGAAATATACCAAAGTATGCCAAAATATGGCTTATTCCATTGGTCTAATCAAAGTGTAAAGAACTATAAAAAGGTACATGCATGAATCTTAACGATTTTTTTCATATTACAGCTGAGTTAATATTCATGATAGTTAACGTATACATTAGATGTCATTTCGAGAAATAAAAGGAAAACTGATTGTAAAGTTCAAGATACTATGCCAGTACTAAGATGACACTTCTTTAATTTTAACAAAGTAGATACGAGCCCATCAATTCAAAACTTTAATACTGGTGGTTAAGAATGCTTGAATTTCACTCACTACAAACTACAATGTCTTAATCGTATTAAGACATGTAGATGAATGTTAGATTTTCTAATTAAAGGAATATGAAATAGAGCCAGGCACCGTGGCTCATGCCTGTAATCACAACACTTTGGGAGGCCAAGGTGGGAGGATCCCTTGAGTCCTGAGTTTGTGAGCAGTCTGGGCAACACAGCGAGACCTCATTCAGAAAAAAAAATTAGCCATGCACGGTGGCACGCACCTGTGGTCCCAGCTACTCTGGAGGCTGAGGTGGGAGGATCCCTTGAGTCCTGAGTTTGAGACTAGCCTGGGCAACACAGGAGACCCCATACAAAAAAACAAACAAACAAACAAAAAACAACTTAGCCTTGCATGGTGGTACATGCCTGTGGTCCCAGCTACTCTGGAGGCTGAGGTAGGAGGATCCTTTGAGCCCAGGAGGAGTTGAGGCTACAGTGAGCCATGATTGCACCACCGCACTTCAGCCTGGGTGACAGAGCAAGACTCCGTCTCAAAAGAAAAAAAAAAAAAAATTAAGGGGAGAGTTTAAAAAATTACTCTGTATCTCTACAGAATATTAAGCTTTCACAAAAAACAAACTTATGTAAAAAGATATTAATAACAAAAAAGGGAAGAAATATAGGTTGTAGAACTTTATGTGTGCCATTATATTGCAGTTTGAAAAGTAAAATGAAAACTGCCGCGTGTGTGTATGTAAATATTTGTAAATACACTGGTAAAGTTCAGAAAAGATGCAGACTAAATCGTTTACAGTGATTTCCTCCGGGAAGAGAAGCGTGCTTGACAGTTCCGGTGATAAGGGAAAATTTTAAGTAAATCATTCACTTATTATGCTACTAACTAAAAGCAACTACTGTTAGTATTTTGGTATTTCTCATTGATCCTTTTCTCTACATCATCTTTTCCCTACAATTGTATTTGTATTCAACATGCACCTATAATTTTGTGTGCAAATTTTTTCATAAACCATGTCCCCTTTGTTAAAGTTTCTATGAACAATTTTCTGCTATTAATTTATCCATTTGCCTACTTTTATAACAAAATCATATATATAATATATTCTTCTTTCATGCTTTTTATTGCTGAATGTTGGATGCTGAAATTTTACACTGTTTAGCCACTAGGCACCCTATTAACAATGATTGCAAAGAATACTTTTAAACATTAAACAATTTTATCATATTTATTATTTTCCAAGTATGGATCACTAGGCTTAGGACTTGGGATTACTTGGTCAAAATTTATTAAGTATTTTAAATTGTAATGAAAGAAAGACACTGATCAATTTCTTTCAGAAAGGATTACACTAACTTAAATGTCTACTAATGCTGCCTCTTAGCCTCTTAGCCATTTATTTCCTTCATTAATACAAATGACAAGTTAACACTAATTTCCTATTTGGCATCTGCTTCCCTTACATGAACTTACAAGCTTTTGTGTGCAGGGACCTTCTGTCTGTTCACCATTGTATCCCCAATGCCTGGCTACTCAATAAAGATGTATTAAATGAATAAACAAGCTTGTACAATAATGTTTCTTTCACAATCAGCATAATTTTCCATATTTTAATTTGCACTGTACCTCAAGAACTTGAATGAACTGACCAAACTGCCCCATTTTTGTTTTACTCTGAGTTTAATTACTTTTACAGTAAAGTTACAATAAATTTGTTAAATTCATAAATTTGTGTTTCCTCTCCTCTAGCCTGTCTTTTAAGTACATGTCCCCTGTACTTTTAACTACAGGGCCGTCAACACTTTATACTTGTTTTTGAGTTTTTTCACAATGCAGAACCATTAACCCTATCATTCATCCATTATAAATTTAATTAACAAAAGAGTAATTGTCACATCTTTTCATCCCTCTGAGG
>NW_016838216.1:0-1136 GCF_001698545.2 Rhinopithecus bieti | reverse complement strand
TTAATGTGATGGGAATAGTTCCATCACATCGTGTCTCTGCACAGCATCCTGAGAACAACCTTTTCATCACATAAATAATTACAGTTCTGTTTTTTTAATGCCTCCTGCCATTCCTTCCCTCCCCCTCTTCACCACTTTCCCTTTGAGTGAGGAGGATAGCACTCCCTTCAGATAAAGGTTTCCCAAGTATTGACAAAAGGCAGGCACGTGGTGATAGTGGTAGAGGATGGGGGAGGGGAGGGTTGTTCTTTGTCCCAACACGACCCAGGTCTAAGCTGGTGAGAAAGGACTGTGTCCAGAAACAGGTGTATGTCCTTTTAAAAGCAAACTTCTTATATGTAGAAATTGCAGTAAATTTTTCAGAAAAAGAGTCAGCTTCTGACCTGATACCTTTTCCTTCTTCATGCGTCTCCTGCAACCAGAGCTCCTGGCCTGGGTCTCAGAAAGCACATCCTGCATATAATGGTACCCAGGGCCTAGATGGGGCCAGAGTCTTCTTGGTGATGGGGGTGAGCAGGTCAGGCAAGATCTTTGTTCTCAGGGAGTGAACAGTCTCCTGAGGGAGGGAGACTGGACACAGCAAACCTGCACATAGATGCAGAAATAAGGAAAGGTCTGACAGCAGCTATGCTGAGAAGGGAATGTGGGAGGAAAGGGACCTGGCGCCCAGCACATCTCTTCTCATCACTCCCATTTCTGCATTTGGAATTCTGCCTGACTGGAAGGCAGGTAACAGGGCAGACACAGTGGGCATTCCATAAGCCCCCTTTTCTGTGTGGTTTTGCCCCTCAGTGATGTCTTCTTCCAGTTTCTCTTAGGATTCTGCTTTGTGCCTTATTGTTATTGAGTGGAGCATGGCCTATGCAGACACTTTGGTGATTTAAATGGACTGAGGGGAGCCTTAAGATAGAAAATAAGATAGTAGTAGAAGAGAATTTTTAGAAGGATCAGGAGCTAGTACTTTTGCATTTAAATGAATTTCAGGGCTAGTTCTTTTAGTGAAAAAACTATAAATTCCTAATACTTAGTAATTTTTCTGTGTTTGCTTCTACCTCAGGGCCTTTGCACTGGCATTCCCTGTATCTGGAACAGTCTCCCCTCTGATATCCAATCCTCAAGCTCTTCGAGGTTTTTTT
>NW_016838215.1:0-4554 GCF_001698545.2 Rhinopithecus bieti | reverse complement strand
TTGGCTGTTTGTTTGTCATAAATAGCTCTTATTATTTTGAGATACATTCATCAATACTGAATTTATTGAGAGTTTTTAGCATGAAGGGCTGTTGAATTTTGTCAAAGGCCTTTTCTGCATCTATTGAGATAATCATGTGGTTTTTGTCTTTGGTTCTGTTTATATGCTGGATTACATTTATTGATTTCGTATATTGAACCAGCCTTGCATCCCAGGGATGAAGCCACTTGATCATGACGGATAAGCTATTTGATGTGCTGCTGGATTCGGTTTGCCAGTATTTTATTGAGGATTTTTGCATCAATGTTCATCAGGGATATTGGCCTAAAATTCTCTTTTTTTTGTTGTGTCTCTGCCAGGCTTTGGTATCAGGATGATGTTGGCCTCATAAAATGAATTAGGGAGGATTCCCTCTTTTCTATTGATTGGAATAGTTTCAGAAGGAATGGTACCAGCTTCTCCTTGCACCTCTGGTAGAATTCAGCTGTGAATCGGTCTGGTCCTGGACTTTTTTCGTTGGTAGGCTATTAATTATTGCCTCAATTCAGAGCCTACTATTGGTCTATTCAGGGATTCAATTTCTTCCTGGTTTAGTCTTGGGAAAGTGTATGTGTCCAGGAATTTATCCATTTCTTCTAATTTTCTGGTTTATTTTGTAGAGGTGTTTATAGTATTCTCTGGTGGTAGTTTGTATTTCTGTGGAGTTGGTGAAGTATAATAATAACAAAAAAGAACAGAGGAAGTCCTGAATAAATATCATACATGTTGAAATAGGAAGGGACGCCTCATGAGAAACCAGTCCTGACAGGCCATGAATCTTAGAATTACAGCCTTCAGAACTGTGAGAAAATAAATTTCTGTTATTAAAGCCACCCAGTTTGTGGTATTTTGTCATGGTAGTTCTAGCAGATGAATGCAATCACTTATTTACTTTACTGTACGTTTGGATTTTCATTTACTCCTGGAGAATCAAATAATCATGAAGAAGGACTGAGATAAAGTGTTCTGCTACTACTGTAGTTTTCTTCTTCTGCTTTGTATTTCCTGTCAATTTCCCCCATATATTTGATGATAAGTTGTGGAGGGCATAAGAGTTCTTTAGTACACTCTTCTAATTCTGATTATAAACCCATTGTGACAAAATAGCACTTTCAGTAAATGCCTTTGGCTTTGATTTTGTTTGCATTCATGCTGTGAGGAAAAAAAGAATCACACCTAAACCAAATTACACTTGACCCTCTGCACCAAATTGTCCATATATTCTATATACATCATTTTACTTTGTGTATTCAACAAATACGGTAATTCTTATGCACACTGAAGTTTGATAAACACTAATCTGAGAAAGAAACAAACTAAATGTCTTTTCACAGATGTTCAAGTAATCAAACCATTCTACATTTAGACTAACCCTCAAATCATGAAGGAGTGCAGGATGAGTGAAGAATTTCAAAATGTTTCTGTCTGCCTGCAATGGTAATTCCATACTGTTTCAGTTTTAATCCTGTGTTAGTTTTTAAAATATCAGTAGTTTGTATAGTGAGTTATTGAAGTGCCTACAATGAGAGCATAGATTCTAAAAACATCTCCTGAGTTAAGACACAACTCCATCAAATTGTGATGCCTACATTCTTTTGTTAGCTTTTCCTTACTGCATTTTTGTCCAACACGTTTTAGAGAGCTTTATTGATTCACATAAATTAAGTGGTCTACCTTTTATTCTGTTGCTCTCTTAGAGCTGCTAGCCTCTTCTTAATTGCTTACTCTGCAAATCCCCACTGATTTCAAGAGTGTCCTTGAAACTTGGGTCAACCTAGACTTGAACTTTCCCCACATCGTACTCTCAATAAAGTCAGTTCACTTGAAGAGAGTTTTGGAGCGCTCTGGTCTAATGGTCTGCTTCTCCCCTTGGGAAAATCTAAGCCACTGCCCCAGAGGTGGAAAGATGACAATGGACCACTTCCCTTGGAGTGATCCCCTGTGCTTTAGGAGTAGGGTGCTGGGTGAGGATGATAGTTTCTGGTTTTCTTTGTTTTAATCTACCAGCTTAGAATCTCTGCTCCATAAGCAATTTGTGACAGGGACTACATATATGAATACGGGGCCCCGTTATTCTCATGTGTCTTACCTGGTTAGAGCACCCACCCATGAGTGAGGGCTAAGTGAAGGAAGGCAGCTCTCAACCTCTTGACTGCACTTGTTTAGAATTTAGTTCTCCAACTCAGAGCTTGGGAGGATGAGACATGCTTTGGCCTTCTATCCTTGAGGAGACAATGTAGTCTTTGATGCAGATCTGGGGTGAGATAAAGCCCCATCATTTGGCCATATCTGCCCAGGTGGAGATTCCATCATGCTGAACTGGAGGGATGTGGAGAAAGAAGGGGCAAGTAGTGGCTCAGGTTCCTCAAATGCTCATTGTTCTTACTAACACTTAGTAGATTTTATTGAATACATACTTCTTCATTTACTGTATGTCCTTAGGATATTTTCCAGTGACTTTAAATAATTGGCCTTTTTGTTTTTTTATACTTCTTACCATAATGATTATTTCATTGAGAAGTGGGTTCACAGAACAGGTCACACTGTCATTCTGAAAGTTCTGTTTCTAGTTTTTGACTGTTACCTATGAAGCTGCTAAGAACATTATTATACAAGTCTTCACTATGGAAATATGCTTTTCTCACCCTTGGGTAAGTATACAAGAGCAGGAATGGCTAGGTCATACGGCAAGTTTGTATTTAAATTTTAGGAAATTGGCAACCTACTTTCCAAAGTGTTTCCAACATTTTACATTCCCATTAGGAGTATATAAGAATTCCAGCTACTCCACAGGATTTGCCATACTTAATAATGGTAAGACGTTTTACTTTTCGACAATCTAGTTGGTATATAGCAGTATCTCAGTGTGGCATTAATTTGAATGTCCCTAATGACAAATAATGTTGAGAATCTTTTCATGTGCTTTTTTGCCATCTGTATATCTTTGGTAAAATGTGTCTTCAAATCTTTAGTCATTTGTTAGTCATTTTATTATTTATTTATTTATTTTTTGGACACACTTTCACTGTTGCCCAGGCTTATGTGCAGTGGCACGATCTCAGCTCACTGCAACCTCTGCCTCCTGGATTCAAGCGATTCTCCTGCCTCAGCTTCCTGAGTACCTAGAATTACAGATGTGCACCACCACACCCAGCTAATTTTTTGTATTTTTAGTAGAGATGGGGTTTTGCCATGTTGGCCAGGCTGGTCTCAAACTCCAGACCACAGGTGATCTGTCCAATTCATCCTCCCAAAGTGCTGGGATTACAGGCATGAGCCACCGCGCCCAGTCTAGTTGTTTTTTGTTTTTTTTTTTTTTCCTTTCTTTAAAAAAAAACCACCAAAACAAACAAAAAAGTGTATTTTCCTTACTAATGAGTTTTAGAATTCCATGTGTTATTTTTTGTTCCATAGTGTTTTCATGTTAATTAGTGATATTGCTTTTCAGTGTGAGTGATGTAGTGTGATGTGGTGAGTGATGTCAGTGTGACTTCCGTGAGCGCATAGCTCAAAATTTTATTTTTGTTTAATTAAAATGCGTTTCTCTTTTAATTAGTTTAGCCGACTTCCTTATAAAAAATGTAAAAACATACACAGAAGTAAGTAGGAAATTCAGGTATACAAGTTTATACAAAATGACTTATAATGAAAATAATTTTCCTCTGTCCTTTCTAATCCTCTGCATTCTCAGGCTTTTTGTATAAGTTATTTGATTTATTATTTTAGTTGTTCTGAGAGGTGTTATGTACCTGTAAATTATAGATTTAGGTATAACTTTATCTTTAACGACATATTTCCTTCTGACTTGTCTATTCACTCTCTGCCATGATGAGAATTTAGCTAACACAAAAAGATTCATGAATATTTACAATTACACAAGTTTTGATTAGCACAGTTATAGTTATGAGACAAACTCCTATTTCTTGACATGCCTAATTCTTCTAATATTTCTTTACTAAATGGAGAGCTTTCCACTTCTAAACTCCTATCAATTTTACCTAAAAATGTTGTCAGGATTGGTAACATATTTAGTTTCTGGCAAAATGGACAAACGTATCCTCTTCTATCATCCACCAACTTCTCAAAGTGTTTTCTAGTTTGCATCTACAAATTATCACTTTCTTGTATAGATATTTGTGGCAGGGTTGGATATTTCTGATTGCCTTTCTTTTTATCATTAGGAGAATACAAGAAAAATAAAGCATGCATGTTGTTTACCCAGTCATTAATATCTTCTAGTTTTTTAACAATTCTTTGCTACTTGGGACACATTTCTTTTTTTTATTATTATTATACTTGATGTTCTAGGGTACATGTGCACAACATGCAGGTTTGGTACGTATGTAAACATGTGCCATGTTGGTGGGCTGCACCCATAAACTCATTATTTACATTAGGTATATCTCCTAACGCTATCCCTCCCCACTCCCCCGACCCCACAACAGGCCCTGGTATGTGATGTTCCCCACCCTGTGTCCAAGTGATCTCATTGTTCAGTTCCCATATATGAGTGAG
>NW_016838214.1:0-1265 GCF_001698545.2 Rhinopithecus bieti | reverse complement strand
AAAAAATACGACATAAGGCCGGGCGCGGTGGCTCAAGCCTGTAATCCCAGCACTTTGGGAGGCTTAGACGGGCGGATCACGAGGTCAGGAGATCGAGACCCTCCTGGCTAACACGGTGAAACCTCGTCTTTACTAAAAAATACAAAAAAATAGTCGGGCGAGGTGGCGGGCGCCTGTAGCCCCAGCTACTCGGGAGGCTGAGGCAGGAGAATGGCTTAAACCCGGGAGGCGGAGCTTGCAGTGAGCTGAGATCCGGCCACTGCACTCCAGCCTGGGTGACAGAGCGAGACTCTGTCTCAAAAAAAAAAAAAAAAAAAAAATGATATGCTATTTCAGGGCCTGATAACAGGCTAAGCATTGTTTATTGAAACAGGTTATGTAGCACACACCATCACATCTAAAACACCAAGACTGGGCTGGTGAGTCCAGGTGACCCTTGAACAACTTGGGGGTTAGAGGCCCCAACTCCCCACACAGTTGGAAATCCATGTGTAACTTTTTTTTTTTGAGATCGGGTCTTGCTGTGCTAACCAGGCTAGGGGTGCAATGGCATGATCTCAGCTGACTGAAACCTCCACCTCCTGTGCTCAAGTGATCCTCCCACCTCAACCTCCCAAGTAGCTGAGACCACGGGAATGCACCACCGTGCCTGGCTAATTTTTCTATTTTTTTGTAGAGATGGGGTTTTGCCATGTTGCCCAGGCTGGTCTCAAACTCCTGAGTTCAAGAGATCTGCATGCCTCAGGCTTTCAAAATGCTGGGATTACAGGCATGACCCACTGTGCCCGGCCCCGATGTATAACTTTTGACTCCCCAAAAATTCGATTACTAAGAACCTACCATGGACCAGAACCCTTACCTATAACATAAAATTGATAATACATCTCTTTTTTTTGAGAGACAGACCAAGTCTCACTCTGTTGCCCAGGCTGGAGTGCAGTGGTGTGATCTTGGCTTACTGCAGCCTCTGCCTCCCAGGTTCAAGTAATTCTCATGCCTCAGCCTCCCAAGTAGCTGGGATTACAGACATGCATCACCACACAGGCTAATTTTTGTATTTTCAGTAGAGATGGGGGTTTCACCATGTTGGCCAGGCTGGTCTTGAACTCCTGACCTCAGGTGATCTGCCCGCCTCAGCCTCCCAAAGTACTGGGATTACAGGGGTGAGCTACCACACCCGGCCAGTAACACGTACCTTGTATGCGTATTATATAGTATAATCTTACATTAAAGCTATAGAGGCCGGGTGCGGTGGCTCATGCCTG
>NW_016838213.1:0-1542 GCF_001698545.2 Rhinopithecus bieti | reverse complement strand
GGCTCTTCAAAGGCAGTTTCCACCCTGAGTTCCCATGTGGACCAAGGGATGCAGCAGGTAGATGATTTGGAAAAGCAAAACCATTCTCTTCCCATCACCACACAGTTTCCCAGATGAGCTCATCACCAGAGTCCTACAAATCAGACAGTCAACCAGCCCCAAATTCTGCCCCTAGAAGCTGTGAGCCAGAAGGAGCCCTTGTCCAGCTGTAGCCCTGGGACACTGCAGCCTGAGCAGGACTGCACCTATTCCCTCCCAGGGGCCTCATCTCTGTCTGGCCTGGCTTTGGCTTCAAATGCCCTCAGCTTTGGCTTCAAAATCTGTTGGATCAGATTCATGAGAGCTCTGGCCTTCTTCAGTTTAGGTAATTTTAAAATAGTTTTTACAGCAGGCAGTAGATGAGCTCTGCTTGCTTACCTCTAAGAAGTGGCTAGAACTCACGAAAAGCTGTTATACTAACAGTTATGGTTTGATTACACTGAAAGGATACAGATTAAAATCAGCCAGGGGAAGAAAGGGATAGGTCTGGGTCCAGGAGGGCATCAGGCACGGAGTGTCCATTATCCCTTCCCCATGCAGTCAGAGTGCATTACCCTCCCGGCTTTGCTATGTGCCAATACACATGGAGTATTCCCAGCCAATGAGGCTCCCTCAAGCCTCAGTGTTCAGGGTTTTTACTGGAACTTCATCACAGAGGCATGCTGGCATGCTGGATTGTCCACATGGCTGCTCTCAGTTTCTAGTCTCCAGTCCTTCCAGGGGTGACCTAAAGCCTGCACTCTAAATCACACAAGTTGGTTTTCCTGGCTTGGCTAGTCCCCACCATCTTTTTTTTTTTTTTTTTTTTTGAGATGGAGTCTCGCTCTGTCACCCAGGCTGGAGTGCATTGGCTCAGTCTCGGCTCACTGCAAGCTCCACCTCCCAAGTTCACACCATTCTCCTGCCTCAGCCTCCCGAGTAGCTGGGACCACAGGCACCCACCACCATGCCTGGCTAATTTTTTCATATTTTTAGTAGAGATGAGGTTTCACCGTGTTAGCCAGGATGGTCTTGATCTCCCGACCTTGTGATCCACCCGCCTCGGCCTCCCAAAGTGTTGGAATTACAGGCGTGAGCCACCGCACCCGGCCCCCACCATCTTATTACTAGACTATCCATCATGACCCAAGATCCCCAGGCAAAGATACTCCTATCAGGCATTATGTGTTGAAGATCACCTCACAGGAGTCTAGGACAAAGGCCAGGCCTCTTTTTGGTCAAGCTTAATTTTTTTTAACTATACAACATGTCATCATTCTCTTATCCTTCCTATCTGTTTTATCTTCAAAATAACCCTAATTGGTGGGTAAGAATGTTTATTATACATGAGATCTCAAAAGGAAAGACACTTGAGCAAAGTTGCACAGTTGATCCTTGATTCATGGTACAAGACTCTTTCCACTACTCTGAGAGCCCTGAGTCGTGAGAAGGAGATGGAGGGAAGGTGTGTATATGTGTGTGTGCACACGTGTGTGTGTGTGTGTGTAAATGTATGTCTAATAA
>NW_016838212.1:0-425 GCF_001698545.2 Rhinopithecus bieti | reverse complement strand
CGGCGATGGGGTCCGCAAGCCGCCGGGGGGGCGTGGCGTGGCGGCGGCTGGTGGCCCTGATCGCGGGGGGGGCGAGCACCCCGCCCCCTGGCGATGGAGGACCCCAGTCGTGGAGGCCGTGATGTGGCTCCGTCTTGGGGCCCACAAGTAAGTGTACACTGCCTGTGGTATTCCGAGTAATAATATAGTTTTTACACATCAATGATTGATTTTAATATTTCTCAATGGTACTAATAATAGGATACCATTGTTAATTTTCATTATTTTAATTACCTGATTATGGAATATTAGTATTAGTTATTAATATTAATGTTAATGAACAATATTATTAGTCCCTAATAATAGTCATAATTTTCTTACGCGCATCAGTTTGTATTGATTTAAGTAACATTCACGGCGGATATCATTATTTGAATATTAATGGT
>NW_016838211.1:0-1238 GCF_001698545.2 Rhinopithecus bieti | reverse complement strand
AAGAAAATTGGCACATATACACCATGGAATACTATGCAGCCATAAAAAAGGATGAATTCCTGTCTTTTGTAGGGACATAGACGAAGCTGGAAACCATCATTCTGAGCAAACTATCACAAGGACAGAAAACCAAACACCGCATGTTCTCACTCATAGGTGGGAATTGAACAATGAGAACACTTGGACACAGGGTGGGGAGCATCACATACTCCTGTCGTGGGGTGGGGGGAGGGGGAGGGATAGCATTAGGAGATATACCTAATGTAAATGACGAGTTAATGGGTTCAGCACACCAACATGGCACATGTATACATATGTAACAAACCTGCACATTGTGCACATGTACCCTAGAACTTAAAGTATAATAATAAAAATAAAAAATAAAATAAAATAAAAAAAGAACAGTGTCTCCAGGTCAATAAATATTGACTAAGAGAATGAATGAAGAAAAGAAGGGATGACCTTTGTGTACTGTGCTAGATATTGAGGTGGTAGCGCGGGATCAGGACTCCTTTTATGGCCCCTGGGTCAGCAAATAAAAGCTCCTGAAACATAGATGTCAAATTTGACTCTGATAGAAGGTTCTTGCCAAGGATTGTGGGGAGAAAAGGGCCACAGAGACACAACCCTTTAGGAATTTTGAACCATTTCAGGAAACAATTCAGATAGCTCCAGGCAAAAAGGATGAGGGAGGAGATGACACCGAAATTTGGGTCATTCACCACCTGCCCCCATCATTTTCTCCTGTCCCCTTTTCCCCTCCCCTGTCCTATCCCTGCTCCCTGCCCCCAACACCCTCTGGTACAGCCAGAACCTGGCCTTGGGTTGGGGACACTGGGGAAAGGCGTGGGAAAAACAATCAAACCTTGGTCAGCCGGATAATTAGCTGTTCCTCTGTGACCATGGCCTCCCTGTCCTCTCCGTTTCACTGCCACCCTCTACCCCCGCCCCTGCAGGACAAGTGTTTCCAAATACCCAGGCGACATCACCTCATTAATGTTAATGGGAAGTCCGGACATGAGCTTGAACGGTCATAAATTGCCCTATGTGAGAAAGGGTGAGAGTGTTTGTGTGTACTGCCTACGTGTGCACATGCTTCTGCAAGTGTGAACCACCTGTGTGTTGCATATACGAACATGTGTGTACTACACAAATGAGAAAGTGTACATAATGCATGTGAGCTGTGTGTACATGTTACTGTGTGTGTACACATGGACTCGAGTGTGTTGCATGTGTGT
>NW_016838210.1:0-650 GCF_001698545.2 Rhinopithecus bieti | reverse complement strand
TCCTCTAGAAACTAACCCTGGGAAAAGGGCATGGGTGCAGGTAGTTTGTTTGAGAGACCTCCCAAGACATACAAGATGGGGAGTGGGATGAGTAATTCAGGGAAGAGAAGGGAAGAGAGAAGAATCTATTAGGAGCTGGGTACCACTGTGACTGAATCCTACTGGTGACCTTTTTAAGAATCGTATAAAACAGGCTTACAAATTTTCTTCTTTAAAATATTTTATTTTATTTTATTTTAAGTTCTGGGATGCATGTGCAGGACCTGCAGGTTTGTTACATAGGTAAGCCTGTGCCACGGTGGTTTGCTGCACCTATCAACCCATCACCTGGGTATTAACCACACATGCATTAGCTCTTTATCCTGATGCTTTCCCTCCCTCTGCCCCTCCACAGGCCATAGTATGTGTTGTTCCCCTCCCGATGTCCATGTGTTCTCATTGTTCAGCTCCCACTTACAAGGGAGAACGTACGGTATTTAGTTTTGTTCCTGCGTTACTTTGCTGAGGATAATGGCTTCCTGCTTCATCCATGCCCCTGCAAAGGATGTGATCTCACTTCTTTTATGGCTGCATAGTATTCCATGGTATATATGTACCACATTTTCTTTATGCAGCCTATTGGTGATGGACATTTGGGTTGATTCCATGTT
>NW_016838209.1:0-684 GCF_001698545.2 Rhinopithecus bieti | reverse complement strand
TTCTGCAAAGTGATATTTGGGAGCCAATAGGGGCCCATGGTGAAAAAGGAGCTATCCTCACATAAGAACCACAGAAAAGCTTTCTGAGATATTGCTTTCGGTTATGTGACTTCACCACACTGAGTTCCACCCTTCCCTTCTTGGAACCGTTTGCTAACACTGTTGTCGTGGATTCTGCAAAGAGATATTTGGGAGCCGATAGGGGCCCAGGGTGAAAAAGGAAGTATAGTCACATAAAAGGTAGAAAGAAGCTTTCTGAGAGATTGCTTTCTGATATGTGACTTCATCACACAGTGTTCCACCCTTCCCTTCTTGGAACACTTTGCTAACACTGTTGTCGTGGATTCTGCAAAGTGATATTTGGGAGCTCATTGAGGGCTATGGTGAAAAATATATATCCCCAGATTAAAACTGGAAAGAAGCCTTCTGAGAAACTGCATTGCCATGTGTGAATGCAACTCACAGAGTTACACGTTTCTCTTCAGTGATCAGTTTGTTAACACAGTTTTCTGGAATATCTGCAATTAGAGACTTCATGGCACAATGAAGCTTACGTTGACATAGGAAATATCCTCACATCAATATTAGATAGAAGCGTTCATAGAAACTTGCAACTTAGACCTCAGGAGGCAGTTTACTAACACTCCTTTCGTGCATTCTGCAAAGTGATATTTGGGAGCCCTT
>NW_016838208.1:0-1036 GCF_001698545.2 Rhinopithecus bieti | reverse complement strand
CCGAGTAGCTGGGACTACAGGCCTGTGCCCCATGCCTGGCTAATTTTGTATTTTTAATAGAGACAGGATTTAACCATGTTTTCCAGGCTGGTCTGGAGCTCCTGACTCAGGTGATCTACCCGCCTCGGCCTCCCAAAGTGCTGGGATTACAGGCGTGAGCCACTGCATCCAGCCCATCTGTCTTTTAAAAAATGTTTTTAATTTGAGGTATAATTTATCTTCAGTGAAATGCACAGATCTGGTATATATTTTGATCAATTTTAACAAATGCATTACCCATGTATCCCACCTCCTTTGAAGATATAGAACATTCCTATCATCCAGAAAGTTCTCCTGTGCTTTAACCCTGTCCGGCACTCCCCCAGCAGCTGATGAACGTGCTGAGGACATTGGTACAGGATTCTGGCCTCCCCAAAAGAACTGCTTTGACAAACCTGCTTGCCTTACCCAGCACTAAGGATAAACAAACTCTGAAAATAAACACCCCTTCCTGGCCCAGCAGCCCACAGCCTAATATTTATACCCCAGCTTTCAGAAATGTCACTTGCCTGCTGGTTCACCCTCACTAGGGTGGCAGCTGCACAGGAGCAGCTGGGCTCACCCGTTAAACAAGAAGCCAATAGCTGGACAGTGACACTCAGACCCCAGCCTGGGTGAGCCTGGCTGAAAGCCCCCTTCTTTCAGGTCCCACTGTGGAGAGAGGGGGCGGAGCATACACAACTCTACTGCCCTCCTCATCCTTCAGCTGTGCTTCCTCCTGGGAGAGGGAGCTGTTCATTAATTTGGCCAAAGCCTTCTTGAGGGCTGTAGGTTTGACAGGCTGGGTGTGTGGGGGCCACTGTGCTAGAGAGAGAGGCTGGTGTGTCAGAAGGCAGCCACCTGGCCAGAGGAGGGTCAATGCCCTTGGTGACCTCCTTCCCCTGGCTGGACACAGCGCCCTGCATTCTCCATATGTGACTGCTCCCCTCAGAGCTGCCTCCAGGGGAGGGGTTCTAACCCTATGGGTGGGGACATTGTGTTAGTTTACAGTGGGCCA
>NW_016838207.1:0-1535 GCF_001698545.2 Rhinopithecus bieti | reverse complement strand
ATCAAAGGGACTGAAAAGAGTTTTCTATTCCAAGTGCTACAGCAAGCTCATACATCAGTTCCAATTCATGCTGAACAGTCTTGCTTCCTCCAAGCCCTGTGTCTTCTCCCAGATAGAGCTACACATAATCTGAATTAACCCGTTAACTACCCAATCCTGAGTGAATCTGTTAGTGCCCACCATTGTTTTCTATCTTAATAATTCTACAAGTGGTTATTTGTAGAATTCAATGTGTTTAAGTTTGGCTTACCTAACGGGATTGAATTCACTTGGGCAGATAGAATGCAATGTGATGTGACTTTCTTTCCTTCCAAGTTACAAAGGAAGTGGCTGCGCCAAAAGAAAGCAACGCATTGAGGTTTATCTGGGAGGCCACCCTGGACATGCCCTGTCAGGGTGCCTTCGTTTTTTTCTTCCTCCTTTTGCCTCCTTTTTTCCCCGCTAAAATGCAGGGCTGGGTGTTTTGTGATGTTTCTGCCCAGGTTGCAATACTCAGATAAAGTATTGGTTTGTAGGCACAGACCTGAAGGACAGGACTGAACTCGCTCCTCTGTCACTGACTAGTTGTGTGGCCTAGGAGACCTTGTCTTGCTCTGGCCTTAGTTTGCCTTCTGGAAAAGGATTAGGACCCTGATATACTTTTTAAGGAATATACCAGAAGGCCATCACCTTTTCAGCCTAGTAAATGGTCCTGTCTCTCCAGGTCTATCAACAGCATATAAATCAGTGTCTTGCACTTGTAACTTAGTTGCTTTGTTAAGTACTGTGCCTTTGTTGCCACTGGTTTTAAATTTTTTTTTGGAAATTAAGGAAGATTCTTGAAGTCTGGTCATCGGCAAAATGCTTCAAATGGTTAAAAAATCTTCTCGGTGGCCGATGTTTTCTGTTGACGTTCAGGATGACACTGGTGTTAGGAAGTCACTTGGTGTTCATCTCTGATCCAGCACGACTGGGGTCACACGGCTCCTCAGTGCGATGAGGAATAAATTGTTCCTTATTAATCACAAAGAAGTTACTTACACAGTTTGAAAAGTATACAGGATTGGTTGTTGAATTGGATCTTTTAGTCAACATTTATGAAGCCCATGCCTCAGCAGCAGTTGACTTTTGTCTGAAGGGAGAGGAATAAATTCCAGTTTTTCCAAACGCCCAAGGCTCCAACCCAAACATACTGAATCAAGATTTCCAGAAGAATGGCCTGATAATTAGAATACTTAATACATGCTCCAGGCTGGGCAAGGTGGCTCACACTTGTAATCTCAGCACTTTGGGAGGCTGAAGTGGGCAGATCACTGAAGGTCAGGAGTTCAAGACCAGCCTGGCCAACAGGGTGAAACTCCATCTCTACTATAATATAAAAATTAGCCTGGTGCAGTGGCATGCACCTGTAATCTCAGCTACTTGGGACGCTGAGGCAGAAGAATCACTTGAACCCGGGAGGCGGCGTTTGCAGTGAGCCAAGATCACGGCCGCTGCACTCCACCCTGGGAGACAGAGCCAGACTCCGTCTCAAAAAAAAAAAAATTTGGGGGAGG
>NW_016838206.1:0-1038 GCF_001698545.2 Rhinopithecus bieti | reverse complement strand
TTTTAAACAGTCTGAAAAATCAAGCTGCAGCTGCACAGATAAGGGAGCAAGACCCAATGTAGAAATGCCTTTGTTCTTTGTGTAATCAGCAGGCTCCCAGGAAAGTTTCCTCCTCGTCTACAGACATGTACACAGTGTGGGCTCCGTGGGCACTTGCACAAGGGGGAGGCTTGGCTGAGACATGCCTGCAGCTGCACAGATGAGGACAGTTACACAGACAGCTACACAGATAAACACAAAAGCTTTTATAAGAAATTTCCCTTCACTGTAAAATGGCAGCCCTCTCAGGCCCCCTTCTCTGCTGCAGAGAGCTTTCTTCTTTTGCTCCAACCTTATGCTTGGTGTCCACACTGCTAAATTTTCTTGGTCATGTGAGACAAAGAACTCCGATAACGCCTCAGACAATGAGATGGTTTCATTGACCCTAGACAGCTTCATCATGATGTATGTGTAGGGCACTTGCCGAGTGGTTCGCTTGGCAAAGTTAATACTTTCAGCAACCCACTGAAATAAGTAGTAGTATCCCCATTTTACTGCTGAGTAAGCAAACTTAGGAGTTATAGAAACTGCCTGATTTCCAAGATTTCAAATATTGGGTTGGACCTCCAGTGGGAAACTAAGCAGTTAGGAAGACTGGTTACTAATTGGCCTGTTCCTGACTTTCTTGGGAACATAATTATTAAATTATTTCTAAGATGATGACGCTTATAGGAAGTTTTTGGTGGTCATCTTTTATCAGATTAAGGAAATTCTCATTCTACACTGTTATTCTTCATCTGAAAGCATGTAGAATTTCAAATGCATTGCCTGCATTGAGAAATATTTGTCCCATAGTTCAGACTAAACAGTTAGTCATTTACATTTTTTCTAAAGGTGACCTATTTGAAAATTTCAAATGACTGGCATATAGTAGCTTTTGGTGTTTTAGTATTGTATTAATCTCCGGTGAATCTATACTAATGAATTCTACTTGTTTCTATTTTTAGCTTTAGTCTTCAGTCTTGACAATATCAAATTTTGATATTTTCAAAGGACTAG
>NW_016838205.1:0-1537 GCF_001698545.2 Rhinopithecus bieti | reverse complement strand
GATGTTCATCAGGGATATTGGTCTAAAATTCTTTGTTTTTGTTGTGTCTTTATCAGGCTTTGGTGTCAGGATGATGTTGGCCTCATAAAATGAGTAAGGGAGGATTCCCTCTTTTTCTATTGATTGGAATAGTTTCAGAAGGAATGGTACCAGCTCCTCCTTGTACCTCTGGTAGAATTCAGCTGTGAATCCATCTGGTCCTGGACTTTTTTTGGTTGGTAGGCTATTAATTATTGCCTCAACTTCAGAGCCTGCTATTGGTCTATTCAGGGATTCAACTTCTTCCTGGTTTAGTCTTGGGAGAGTGTGTGTGTCCAGGAATTTATCCATTTCTTCTAGGATTCCCCAAAATTTTGAATCATGCACATATAAGAAAGAGAATCCTGAGCTTCTGGGAATACATTTTGGAGCATTCAGTTTGTTTATTTGTTCCCTGCAATTAGAAACCTTCCAGTGAAAAAAGATGAAATGGCAATTACTATTAATGCCTTCGGGTCTTCACTCCAAAATCCGGACCAAATACCAAAAAAATTATGATTTTTTTTCAGAAGATATAAAATTCTCTCTCTCTCTTCTTGCTTTCTCTCCCACCTCTCTCCTCTCTACTTTCCCTCCTTCATCTTATCCTCTCTTGTACATGCACACTGGTAGCAGGAGTTTGGTACACAAAGTAAATGTATTAGTCTGGAAATAAATATGTAGTTGACATGCTGCAGTTAAGTAGTTTACAAAAATAACTTACTAAATTCAAATTTGCAATGTACTCAGGTTTTTCAGCTTTATTTTCCTCTTCATCAACTCGTAATTAATTCTTGTTCTTCTAAATGCCCAAGACATAAAATTATGTATTTTCTTTCATCTACCTTGATCTCTGTGGAAATCTAGTGCTCTTATTCTAGTTTCTTGAGGTCTTGCCTTTATGTTCAGGATGAACTTCATGCAAAATAGCCTGTGACACTGCATGATGCCACTCTCATTTCTCTTTTGTCACAGGTTTCTCCTTCTTCTAGCTATGTTATATGAGTTACCATTTCCCCTACAATTTTTCTAACTGATTTTTTTTATATTTCTTCTTTCTCAGGTAAATATTGATTTAATTAAGAGTAATTGTGGTACCTTCTTTGATAGCAGAGTAATGTTATATGTATGTGTGCGTCTATTAAAAGTACAGGCACTCAAATCATGATGTATAATTTAAAAGTTATACAATAAAAATCAGATGGAGAAAGGAAGCAAAAACCACAATGAATAATCCACCTATTATTTCACCAATCTTTAAGTAAAATACCTCAAGGAAATTTTCAAGTCATTTAAAAATATGTAGAATATGTGAATATATTCTGCAAAATGACCAAAGCCTATCCATATTTGTTTAAATTTGCATTTACTTCTCTATTTTACTTACTTTGAAATCTTCTATTGATTATTTATTTTACTCTGAAGAATGGTTAATCATATAAAGTCATTCAAAATACAGTGCAAAATAGAATGTATATTAGCTTTTACAGTAACAAAAAAGGTGTCCATAAAGGAATTA
>NW_016838204.1:0-2735 GCF_001698545.2 Rhinopithecus bieti | reverse complement strand
ATTTAAAACTCCCCAGGAGATGTTAATGCATAGCCGAGTTTGAGAATCACTGTTGGTGTGCGGTCATAGGCTGTTTTGAGCCAGTATTAGGGTTTCAGAGGCAATGCAACTTTGTTCCAATTTTTGAAGACATCTGATCTAGTTATTTTTGGTTCATTCCATTGGATGGTTAATCATAAGCAGAAAATCTATCAGATACAGTTATTTCTAGAACTGGGTTTTTAACACGTCTCTTCCAGCACAGCACTGGGAGCTCTGTGGTCAACTCTTCCACCGCCCACCGGTTCCCAGTTGTATTAACTCCACATTGCCCCCCTGCTGGTGAAACAATGCCACAGGCATGAAGGCTGCCCTCTTTAGCTCCCTGCCTCTGATGAATACAGCCGCACCTTCACGAAGAGCACAGCTGTTCATTGTGATGGTTAATGTTATGTGTCAACTGGACTAAGCTAAGGGATACCCAGATAGCTGATAAACATCATTTCTGAGTGTGTCTGTGTGGTGTTACAGAAGAGATTAGCATCAGAAGACTAAAGAAGATCTGCCCTCACCAATGCAGGCAGGCATCATCCAATTCACTGAGGTCCCGAATAGAACAAAAAGGCCGAGGAAGGGTGACTTTGCTGTCTGCGTTTGAACTGGGACATCCATCTTCTCCTGCCTTCTGACGTCCATGCTCCTGATTCTTGAGTCTTCAGACTCAGACAGGGACTTGTACCATCACCTCCCCTTCCTGACCCCTTCTCAGGTTTGTGAACTTGGACCAGGACTGACAACTTCGTCTGTCCTGGTTCTCAGGCCTTTGGACCAAATCACACCACTGGCTTTCCTGGTTCTCCAGCTTGCAGATGGCAGGACTTCTTGGCTTCCATAATTGTGGGAGCCCAATTCCCCTAATAAATATCTCGGGGTATATATATATATATAAACATTGGTATCCAATCTATATCTATAGATAGAAATAGTCTATTGTTTCTGTTTTTCTGGATAACTGACCAATACATTCATTTTATCATCAAGATAAATATTGACAAGGTGGGATCTGAGAAGGAGGTGGATTGGGCTGCTTCAGGACCTGCTTTCCTGTCCTGCCTAATCTCTCACCTCCTCATTTTTGCTGATACTAACATTAGCTTGGAGTGGAGAACTCTGCTCTTCTAGTCTGGAAGCTCTAGATCACTGGATTCTTAAATAGCTTGGTTTTCAGGCAGCAAGCAGAAAGTACACTTCTTTAAAAAACTACTTTTCCCCCTTCTCTGCTATCAGATGAATCAGTTTCAAAGTAAGTTAATTTCTTCTTAATGGGCCTTACGAAGACTGATGCAAGAAATAGTCTCCAATACCCTGAATTTTCCGTTTTGATAAAACTTTGGCTCGAAGATGGCCTTAGAATATATAACAGGCCATGGGGGTAACCGGCTGTTTTGCTAACTAGAGGTATCCCCACTGACTTTGACCTTAGCTACTGCCCTCAGCCAGTTCCACATTTGGGGACCTACACTTACAACACTGCAGTCCATGTTAGTTAGGGATGGTTTAAGTCACAGTGTCAGAAAAATAACTCAGTCTGGCTTAAATGATAAAAGGAATTTGTTAGTTCACATAACTGAAGCTTCAAGAAATAGAATTAGTTGCAGGCAAAACTTGATTCAGTGGTCCTTGTTTCGCTGTAGACTATACATGTCTTTCTGAATTTCTGATCTCCCTACGTTTGAGAGCTCCATCCTAGAACGAAGTTACTATATTCATCCTACTTACTTTATTGGCAGAATAGCTTCCAGAAACTTCCAGAGCAAATTGGGAAGACAATGTCTGTATCTTCACATTTTGAGCCAAGAGCCTGAGTTCCACTTTTATTGGTCTGGCTGGCTTGGATTAAGAGCCCATCTCTTAACCCAGGGGTCAGCAAACTATGGCCATTGGGCCCAATTAGGCCTACTACCTGTTTTTGTATGGCCTGCAAGCTAAGAAGTTTTTACATTTTAAGTGATTGAAAACACCCAAAAGAAGAATATTTTGAGAAATATGAAAATTGTATGAAATTTGAGTTTTAGTGTCCATAAAACAGTTTTATTGGAATGCAGTTGGGCTCATTTGTTTGTGTATTGCTTATAGCCCACAGTCTAGCAAGGACTCCTTACCTGGAAGGAATCATATTTTCATATGACAAAGTAGAGCTGAGTAGTTGTGAAAGAGACTGTATAACCCACAAAACCTGAAATAGTTACTATTTGGTCCTTTACAGAGCAAGTTTGCCAACCTATATCTTAATTCATCTTTGTGGCCAGGGAAGTGGATTTACTGATTTGTTTGAGCTGACCAGTGTCTATAATAAGCAATGCTGATGGGCTCAAAACCACACAGACTACCAGAGGGGTTGCTTTTCCAAAGAATCATTTAAGGATAAAAGAGAAAGAAAGAGAGAAAGATGTTGGGACCCAACTGGTATCTACCAAATGTGTGTAACTTTCTCATATTAATTCTGTCTTGATATGTGCAGATGACCAATCCCCTGCCTGTGATTACATCATACCAGACATGTTCTTCCCAAACTGGGAGTTCAGTCCAGACTCTCCTGTTATATACCAGTTGTCTTAGGGATTTTCTTACTTTATTCAACATTGTACTCAATTTTTACATTAATAATACAGTAATAATATACCCCTTTGCCATTCTGTATTTTCCTGTATAATAATAATCATTATTGTTATTATTATTATTTTTTGAGACAGGGT
>NW_016838203.1:0-1037 GCF_001698545.2 Rhinopithecus bieti | reverse complement strand
GAATTCACACATCATAATGCAGTTTCTCAGAACTCTTCTTTCCAGTTTTCATCTGAGGATATTTCCTTTTTCACCATAGCCCTCAATGAGCTCACAAATATCACTTTGCAGAACACAAGATAACAGAGTTAGCAAACTGTTCCAAGAAGGGAAGGGTGGAACTCTGTGTGATGTGGTCACACATCAGAAAGCAATCTCTCAGAAAGCTTCTCTCTAGTTGTTATCTGAGGATATTTCCTTTTTCACCATGGGCCCCTATGGGCTCCCAAATATCACTTTGCAGATTCCACGAAAAGAGTGTTAGCAAACTGCTTCCTGAGAACTAAGCTGTTACATTGTGAGAGGAATTCACAGATGACAAAGAAGTTTCTCAGAAAACCTCTTTCACGTGTTGAACTGATGATATTACCTTTATCAGCGCAGGCCTCAATGCGATCCAAATAAGTCCTTCTCAGGTTGCTCAAAAACAGTGTTAATGGAATGCTGTATGAAAAATAAATGTAACTTTCTGAGATGAATTCACGCATCCCGAAGAAGTTTCCAAGAAACTTTCTTTTTAGTTTTCATCTCAGGATGTTTAATTTGTCACCGTAAGCTCCATTGCGTTCAGAAGTATCCCATTACAGATTTCCAGAAAACTGTGTTAGTAAACTGAACACTGAAGAGAAACGTGTAACTCTGTGAGTTGCATTCACACATCGAAATGCAGTTTCTCCAAAGACGTCGTTTCAGTTTTCATCTGAGGATATTTCCTTTTTCACCATAGGCCTCAATGAGCTCCCAAATATCACTTTGTAGAATCCACGAAAACAGTGTTAGCAAACTGTTATAAGAATGGAAGGGTGGTACTCTGTGCGATGAAGTCACACATGAGAAAGCCACCTCTCAGAAAGCTTATCTCTTGTTATTATCTGAGGATTTTTCCTTTTTCAAAATGGGCCATAAATAACTCCCAAATGTCACTTTGCAGATTCCACGAAAAGAGGTTTAGCAAACTGTCTCCTCAGGACTAATTTGTAACTCTTTGAGGTGAATTC
>NW_016838202.1:0-2057 GCF_001698545.2 Rhinopithecus bieti | reverse complement strand
TAGGTACATAGAGACTCCCTGAAATGACTTTAATTCTCAGATTCAAAATATGAATAGGATTCCACGTGTGAAGAGTGAGGGTTAGGGAGCTGGGAGATAGGAGGAAAATGTTAGTATGGTGTACTTGTGATCCAGGAAGAAAACGGCTTGTTAGGAGATCTAAGGGAGACAAGAGAGAATTTGGTTAACTGTAATTGCAGAAAAAGGTTCAATTTGGCTAGAGCAGCAAGAGAATGGGACAAGATAAGGGAGAAATGAGGCAGGAGAGGTAGCTTAGGAGTGGCCCAGTCATGGGAAACTCTATAAGTCTTGCTAGGCACAGTGGCCTTTATAAGTATCACAGGGTGCAAAGTATCTTCTGGGTGCTTACCCAGAAGAATAGGGACATGACATGCCCAAATCTGGATTTCATAAATATCATCTGGCTATAGAGGGGAAACCAGACGGGAGAGGCTATTGATGTTATTAGGTAAGAGATGGATGTAAAACAGGTGATAGCAATTGGGTCAATGGGAAGCAGCAAAATCAAAAGATATTTGGGAGGTAGAACTGAAAATGGTTGGCAATAGATTGAATATGGGAAATGAGGGAGTGAAATGAGACAAGAATCCTAGCTTGCTTTCTTCATTTGTGGAGTAGACTAAAGTGCCACTTAAAAAGATAGGAGGCCAGGTGCCATGGCTCACGCTTGTAATCCCAGCACTTTGGGAGGCTGAAGCGAGTGGACTGCTTGAGGCCAGAAGTTCAAGATCAGCCTGGCCAACATGGCGAAACCCTGTCTCTACTAAAAATACCAAAAATTAGCCAGGTGTGTTGGCATGCGCCTGTAATCCCAGCTACTCAGGAGGCTGAGACACGAGAATCACTTGAACCCAGGAGGTGGAGGCTGCAGTTAGCTGCGATTGCCCCACTGCAGGCACTCCAGCCTGAGCTACAGAATGAGACTCTGTCTCAAAAAAAAAGGAAATAGAGATAAACCAAAAACACTGTGGGGGATATGAACTTATTGAATTAGAACACTGTTGTTAATGCAATTTTTATTTTGCATTGATGGGTTTACTGGCATATCTTTCAATGGGAGTTGGGTTTTAAAATTCTCTTAGAGCTATAATAATATTGGTATATTTAAAGAGTACATAAAGAATGATTATATAGAAATTAGCTTTTTAAAAAAGTATGACCACAAGTTTATTGCTTACATTACCCCTTGTGTTATTTTAACGAGACTCATTTTCATACATTTTATATTAATAGATTATTAGCTCCAAGAGTGGAGGTATTTTTTGCTGTTTTATTTACTCTCTATACATAAGTTTCTGCATAGTGTCAGAAACTTACTAG
This sequence comes from Rhinopithecus bieti, assembly GCF_001698545.2. Lineage (NCBI taxonomy): Eukaryota > Metazoa > Chordata > Mammalia > Primates > Cercopithecidae > Rhinopithecus > Rhinopithecus bieti. The sequence continues at coordinate 716 of NW_016838202.1, read as the reverse complement.
ATCCTCAATAAATGTTTGATGAATGAATGAATGATAAAATATATAATTAATTATGGTAGTATAATTAAAAGAAGTAACTCAGAGGCAAATATGAATGTCACTGAAGAACCTGATGATATAACAACATTCCTAAACCTGCTTTGCAGGGACTTTAGAATTGTAATTAAATTATCAATGCCTATAAAACTACTTTGACATCATCTGAAGAAATGGGAATAAAAATGCTTATGACAAAAATCTACACATTTTAAAATGATATTAAAAGTGCTCTGAAAACAGTATGGCAATTCCTCAAGGATCTAGAACTAGATGTACCATATGACCCAGCCATCCCACTACTGGGTATATACCCAAAGGATTATAAATTATTCTACTACAAAGACATGCACACGTATGTTTATTGCGGCACTATTCACAATAGCAAAGACTTGGAATCAACCCAAATGTCCATCTGTGACAGACTGGATTAAGAAAATGTGGCACATATGCACCATGGAATACTATGCAGCCATAAAAAAGGATGAGTTTGCGTCCTTTGTAGGGACATGGATGCAGCTGGAAACCATCATTCTTAGCAAACTATCACAAGAACAGAAAACCAAACACCGCATGTTCTCACTCATAGGTGGGAACTGAACAATGAGATCACTTGGACTCGGGACAGGGAACATCACACACGGGGGCCTATCATGGGGAAGGGGGAGGGGGGAGGGATT
>NW_016838201.1:0-2010 GCF_001698545.2 Rhinopithecus bieti | reverse complement strand
ATTAACACCTTTCTTAAAATGTTTTTTGTTTCCTAATACTTTTTCTACATTTTTGCACAAAAGTATCTCATTTTAATTACTGTTAATTTACTTTAAATCTGGAAGTGAGCTTTCTTTTCAACAATCCATAAATTTTTTTTTGTTATTTTCTCTTTTTTCTTGTTCATATTTTCCCAGCATTGTCCATTGCATGTTTCCTTATAGTTAACCAGATTTATTTCTCATCAATCTAATTTGTTTTATATTTTAATCAATGTATCTTTTACCATTATGAATTTCTTTTTTTTCTTACTTTTTTTTTTTTTTTTTGAGACAGTGTTATTCTGTCACCCAGGCTGGAGTACATTGGCGCTGTCTCAGCTCACTGCAACCTCTGCTTCCCAGGATCAAGCGAATCACCTCCCTCAGCCTCCTGAGTAGCTGGGATTATAGGTATGCACCACAACAACCAGACAATTTTTGTATTTTTCGTAGAGACAGGGTTTCATCATGTTGGCCAGGCTGGTCTTGACTCCTGGCCTCACATGATCTGCCCACCTTGGCCTACCAAACTGCTAGGATTACAGGCGTGAGCCACCACACCTGCCCATTTTATCATTATGAGTTTTTGATTTTTTTTTTTTTTTACAGATTTTAGTCTTGTTCCACTTTTTGTTTACTTAGCTTCTTCAGTTAAAGTTAATTTATTAAAATGTTAGATTTCTTAGGAAATGGAAATCTTTGGAGGTTAAAAAAATTAAAATTTCTTATTATTCTCACAAACGCACCTAAAACTATACAGCTACACATTTTTTCTCTTAGAACAGCTTCTGTTGTATTCTGAATATCTTCTTATGTTGTACTTTCAATCCTAGATACCTTCCTATTTATGTGGGAATGTCTTCATTAATCAGAAGCACACCATTTCCAGGCGTAAAATAATTTTGCCTTTCTTCTTATTATTATCTAACATAGGATGACAATTTGGAAAATTATTTGATATTTTTCTATGGTTATAATAACAATTTGTTTTCCTGGCAGTTTTACCTTATATGAAAGTAATATATTCTTTTTATTCCAGTCAAATTTATTTATGTGTATTAAAATTGGTTTTGTAAACTATTGCTGTAATCTGAATGTGTCCCCCAAAATTCATGTGTTGGAAACTTAACTCTCAATGCAACAGTAATAGGACATGAACGAACCCTTTTGGGAAGTGTTTAGGTAGGTCACCTAACACCTCCGAAATTAATGGATGGATTAATGACATTAAAGGGCTTGAGGGAGTGGGTTCTCTCTCTTCTGACATATGAGAAAGCAGTAAGAAGACCCACATCAGAAGCAAGTGCCTTAATCTTGGACTTCCCAGGCTCTAGAACTGTGAGAGAATACATTTCTGCTCTTCGTACATTACCCAGTCTCAGGTATTCTGTTACAGCAGCACTAAACAGACTTTAAAAAATTACGTTATTCAAATTTTTTATATTCTAACTTATTTTGCTTATACCTCATCTGCTGCTTCTGGGAGAAGTATGGTTTAAAGTTTCCCAAAATAAATGTAAATGTATTTCCCTTTGTAAATTTATTAAATTTTTATTCATATATTAAAAACTATGATTTGATATGCACAAGGTTCATCATGATTATATATTTATGTGGGTTATTTCTCTTCTTTCTTTCTTTCTTTCTTTCTTTCTTATTTATTTGTTTATTTATTTATTTATTTATTTTTGAGATGGAGTCTTACTCTGCCACCCAGGCTGGAGTTCAGTGGTGCAATCTCAGCTCACTGCAACCTCTGCCTCCTGGGTTCAAATGATTCTCTTGCCTCAGCCTCCTGAGTAGTTGGGACTACAGGTGTGTGCAACCACGCCCAGGTAATTTTTTATATTTTTAGTAGAGATGGGATTTCACCGTGTTGGCCAGGATGGTCTCAATCTCATGACTTCATGATCTGCCCACCTTGGCCTCCCAAAGTACTGGGATTACAGGCATGAGCCACCTTTCCTGGCTAATTATTTCTTTGATCAA
>NW_016838200.1:0-1498 GCF_001698545.2 Rhinopithecus bieti | reverse complement strand
ACTGGGATTACAGGCACACACCACCGGGTTCAAGCGATTCTCCTGTCTCAGCTACTCTCCCGAGTTGTTGGGATTACAGGCGTATGCTACGACGCCCAGGTACTTTTGTATTTTTAGCAGAGATGAGAGTTCACCATGTTGGTCAGGCTGGTCTCGAGCTCCTGACCTCAGGTATCCACCTGCCTTGGCCTCCCAAAGTGCTGGGATTACAGGCGTGAGCCACCACATGCGGCCTGGAGGAAAAGCTTTCTAAGTAGAAATTAAACAAGTTCACAGGCCCGGAAGAAGATCCTGCCGAGCCTCAGTGACACTGATACTTATCAAATATGGTGTCCTTCATGTCCTTCTTTGGCTTAGCCTGACCCCCTCCTATGTTTCTTTTTATTTACTTTTTAAGAGACAGGGTCTCACTGTTGCCCAGGTTGGAGCACAGTGGCACAGTCATAGCTCAGTACAGCATTGAATTCCTGGGCTCAAAGTGATAGTTCTACCCCAGGTTCCTGAGTAGCTAGGAACACAGGCGTAGGCCACCATGCCCTACTATTTTTAAAAACTTTTTAATAGATGGGAGTCTCATTATGTGACCCAGGCTAGTCTCCAACTCCCGACCTCAAATCAAGCAATCCTCCTACCTTCCCATCTACCTAAATGCTGGGATTTCAGATGTGAGCTGATATACCTGGTGCTTATCTTTTAACATTTTTTAGACTCTACACATCTTCCTGGAAGTGGCTCCCAGAATGTGCTCTCTTTATTTTGGAGATGGAGTCTTGCTCTGTCCCCCAGACTGGAATGCAGTGGCACCATTTCAACTCACTGCAACCTCCACCTCCCAGGATCAGGTGATTCTCCTGCCTCAGTCTCCCAAGTAGCTGGGATTACAGATGCATGTCACCACGGCCAGCCAATTTTTGTATTTTTAGTAGAGATGGGGTTTTGCTATGTTGGCCAGGGTGGTCTTGAACTCCTGACCTCAGATGATCTGCCAGCCTTGACCTCCCAAAGTGCTGGGATTACAAGTACGAGCCACCACACCCGACCAGAAAGAAAAGTTTAGATTTTTAAGATATAGCAACCAGATGCAAAGCTTGAAAATTGATTACATCCCGGAATTTTAAAAATGATGAAAGGCATTTTGGGGACAATTGGAAAAATCTGAACAGAGACTGGATCGTCTATAATATTAGGACAATATGGTTAATCTTGTAAGGTGTGATAATGGCATTTTGTTATACGGGGAACACCTTTTTTTTTTTTTTTTTTTTTCTTTTTGAGACGGAATCTCGCTCTGTTGCCCAAGCTGTAGGGCAGTGCTGCGATCTCAACTCACTGCAACCTCGGCCCCTGGATTCAAGTGATTCTCCTGCCTCAGCCTCCCAAGTAGCTGGCATTACAGGCATGTGCCACCACATCTGACTAATGTTTGTATTTTTAGTAGAGACAGGGTTTCACTATGTTGGCCAGGCTTGTCTCAAACTCCTGACATCTGGTGATCTGC
>NW_016838199.1:0-1501 GCF_001698545.2 Rhinopithecus bieti | reverse complement strand
AATGGCGGAGGGGTGCCCTGCTCCTGGGTCAGACTTGCCTGCCCAGCCCCGAACCTTTTCTAGCAGCATATTTGTTGAGATTCTCCCGTCTTCTAAGGCTGCTGCTGATGGTGATGAAAGAAGATAATCGATACTGCTAATAAAACCATGCATGCTAATGTCTCCCAGATGCTGATATACGTGGCAGTTTACATAGCACTTAACTTGTGTCAGCCACGCAGAGGTCCATACATGCATGTGTGTTCTGCCACTGAACCCTCCAGCAGCTCCCTTGGGTAGTGACGATTAGTCTCCATCTTACAGATGGCAACAGGCCCAGAGTAGTAAGGACCTCGTCCAGGGTTACACCAATGGCGGTAGAAGAGCTGGGAGTCAACCCCCGCAGTCCGCTGTGGAGTCAGGGCTGTCACCTCCACAGCCACTACCTGTGCCCTTCAGAGGAAACTGGACTGTCTGCCCCCAAACCCCACGTTCCAGACACAGCACTGTCTGATGGGCTTCTCTCTCGCAAGTCAGCCCGTTAGGCAACAGTCTCTCGTGGAGGCTTTTGCACTCTGCCTTTCTCTGGTGGGACTTCACTGTAGTGTGCCCTTGCTTTTATGGCCAAGATAACTTTTGTTTACCCATCTCAGGTGACACTAAGCTGAAAACTGTACGGGGTGTCGTGACAAGGTACTGCAGCGATTATGGCATGATTGATGATTTGATCTACTTCTCCAGTGATACTGCGACTAGCAAAGTACTTCTGAATGTTGAACAGGAAGTGATTGCAGTTGTGGAATAAAATAAAGTGTCCAATGGACTGAAAGCAATCAGGGTAAGGTTTGAGTTCATTTGGGAACAGTTTTTCTTTGCCCCAGTACTTTGTGTTGTTTTCCTTGTGTTTAATCTATCAGACATGACCCGGCCAAGGGAGAGAGAGTGGAATATACCTTCAAGGGGATGCTTTTGCTCTGTATGATTTCTGTTTTAAAAAATAAACAGACTGGGTACAGTGGCTCACGCCTGTAATCCCAACACTTTAGAAGGCTGAGACAGGCAGATCACTTGAGCTCAGGAGTTAGAGACCAGCCGGGGCACCATGGTGAAACCTCGTGTCTACAAAAAAAACCCCACAAAAATTAGCCTGGTGTAGTGGCACATACATGTAGTCCCAGTGAATTATGATCGCATGACCACACTCCAGCCTAGGTGACAGAGCAAGACCCTGTCTCTATAAACAGCAGTCATTGTAAATCATTCAAACAACATGGACATGTATACTTTAGAAAGTAAAGCTTGCCTATGAATTTATGCTGTGGAAAACATAGCAATTATGTATCTATTATTTTTGTGCTTTTTAAACAATTTAATGGTTATCACCAAAGTAACATCAATAATATACTAATTTATACTCTTAGGAGCAGAATGAGAGACTGCATTTGATTGGCATTTAAGCCTTAAGTATGGTAACTTTTCATGTTTTTTCTTTTTTTTTTTTTCTGAGATGGAGTCTCTGTTG
>NW_016838198.1:0-2737 GCF_001698545.2 Rhinopithecus bieti | reverse complement strand
ATCATTTAAACTATAAACTAAATTTCTCCCAAAGTTAGCTTGGCTCATGCCCAAGAATGAGAAAAGACAGCCAACCTGTGAGGCTGAAAGCAAGATAGAGTCAACCATGTCAGATTTCTCTTACTGTCATACTTTTGCAAAGGTGGGTTTATGATTGGGGCTGGAAGAGGGGCTGGTGTTCATTATGAAATTACTGTATTCCAGGTACTTTATTAGGTGCTGACATTTATTTTCTTATTGAATCCTTAAATGTACAATAGATGCAATATTTTTATTTTCAATGTAATCAGAGCAATGCTTGAGAGGTGGATAATCTCTAGCACGATACAGGAAAAGAGTATTGGTTTGGGAAGCAGGATAACTTTATCCTGGACTGATAAACTAAAAAGCTGCTCCTCTATTCTGAGATGAAACTCACATCTATTTGAGATGAATCTCTGTTACTACTTCATCCCTTCTCTTTGGATCACATTTTCTTTACCTGTTGAATTCATCTGTAAAATCTATTCCAATTCAATATTGTGTGATTCTGGGTTGTACTGGGAAGAAAACTTTCTTTTCCTCTACTGACTCAGGTTTGAACTGGTGGAAGGGGTCACTGAAAACTAATAATTAACAGAATCTCTTAGTGCTCAGGATGCTGTAACTTAAACAACAGACATTTATTTCTCACAGTTCTGGAGGCTGGGAAGTCTAAGATCAAGGCACCATCAGGTTTGGTGTCTGGTGGGGCCCCACTTCTTGGTTCATAGATGACCATATTTTCAGTGTCCTCACATGGCAGCATGAACCCCAAATATCTAAGACAGGTCTCAGTTAATTTAGAAAGTTTATTTTGCCAAGGTTGAGGACACACGCCCGTGACACAACCTCAGGAGGTCCTGATGACATGTGCCCAAAGTGGTTGGAGCACAGTTTGGTTTTATACATTTTCAGGAGACACGACACATCAATCCACATATATAAGATGAACATTGGTTTGGTCTGGAAAAGCAGGACAACTCAAAGCAGGGAAGGACTTTCCAGGTCTTAGGTAGATAGAAGAAAAATGGTTGCATGCTTTTGAGTTTCTGATTAGCCTCTCCAAAAAAGGCATCAGATATGCATCTATCTCAGTGAACAGAAGGGTGACTTTGAATAGAATGGGAGGCAGGTTTGCACTAAGCAGTTCCCAGCTTGACTTTTCCCTTTAGCTTGGTGATTTTGAGACCCAAGATTTATTTTCCTTTCACAGCAAAAAGGGCAAGGAATCTCTCTGGGGTCTCTTTTTAAGGGCACTAATCCCATTCATGAGAGCTCCAATCTTGTGACCTAATTACCTACCAAAGGCCCCACCTCTTACTACTGTCATATTGGGGGTTACGATTTTAATATATGAATTTTGGGGAATGCATTTAGCCTATAGCACAGGAGGAAAAATACAAGTTTTGTATGCTTGCATGTGGAGCATTCAGATGAAGAGGCTCCCTGAACAGCTTGGGATAAGAATTTATAAAGCAACTTAGTGGAGGAAAGGGAGAATGGAGAAAGGGCTCCTATGGAAAGGACAAATGGTATTTTATGGAGACAGATGGAAGGTATGACAGTTTGTGAGAATGTTTGTTTATGCAATTTCTCCCCCACATGCAAGGGTCTGAATGATTGGTCTCCTTTTTAGCAGTGTATCTCCTCAGTGGGGGATGTAGAGCTTCATTCTAGAAGAGCTCTGCATTAGTTAGATAAAAGAAGCTCCAAAAAGGCATCTCAAATGTCTTCAGTTAGTAAAATAATCTTTATACCATTTTGATGGGTCTGAGTGGGTCCTTATACTTGGAAGGGAAAGGGGGAAAGTGTTCCTTAATGTGTAGTAGATATACTATTTTCATTTTCAAGATGAAGTGATAATAGCAAATATGAAGTATATTTTTAAACGAATTTTTTAGGTGATATGGGAGATAATTTGGGGTGCTGTTCCCCATGTGAGTTCCCAGGGACATAAGTTTCATTAAAAAACCATAAAAAGGGTTCTTACTGAAAAAACTTCGGGAACACTCTCTACTATTATGGAGTCACGATATGCACATTAGGAAATCAAAGATTCTGTGATGTCATACACTAAAAGAAATCTCTTTTGACCCTATTTTTCTTGGAGTTATTTGTATTGCGATGCTATTTTCTAGCATAACACCTACTGGCATTTTACAGAAATCATATTCTGCTAGACATGTGAAAAAGCAAATTTTAAGAATTTTAATGTAATGAAAACAATATATAGTACATCACAGTTTATTGTTGTATATATCACTTATTTACCCTTATGACATGAGAGGCAAACACTGTAATTACAGAATATAGATCTATCAGGTAGAGGAAATATGGCTAGCTGCTATAACAAACAACTTTGAAATTTCAGTGGCTTAACACAATAAAATATTTTCCAACATCCTAGTCCAACGAGGGTTGGAGGTCAGAGGCATCTTTGCACAGGTTCATTTAGGGCTGACTCAGGCTTCTTTCCAGCATCTCTAGGCCCTGGGGCTGTAAAATCCTCCACTCAGTCTTTTGGTTTGGCTAGCAGATGAGGGAAGTGAGTACGGAAGTTCCCATGAGAGATTTCAGTGGCCTGGCCTTAATGTGTCACACACCACTTTCTCCCACATAGGTGAGCTAGGACTCAGTCACATGGCCCTGCCTAACTGCAGAGGAGCTGGCGGCTGCCATCTTCCTATAAACCCAGGAGGAAAAAGGAAAACGACTG
>NW_016838197.1:0-4561 GCF_001698545.2 Rhinopithecus bieti | reverse complement strand
TTCATTCATTTGATCTTCAATCACTGATACTCTTTCTTCTAGGTGATCGAATTGGTTACTGAAGCTTGTGCATTTATCACATAGTACTCGTGTCATGGTTTTATCTCTATCAATTCTTTTAAGGTCTTCTCTGCATTGATTATTCTAGTTAACCATTCGTCCATTCTTTTTTCAAGGTTTTAGTTTCTTTGCTGGTTACGTAGTTCCTCCTTTAGCTCTGAGAAGTTTGGTCGACTGAAGCCTTCATCTCTCAGCTTGTCAAAGTCATTCTCCATCCAGCTTTGTTTTGTTGCTGGTGATGAGCTGCATTCCTTTGGAGGGGAGATGTGCTCTGATTTTTTGAATTTCCAGCTTTTCTGCACTGCTTTTTCCCCATCTTTGTGGTTTTATTTGCTTTTGGTCTTTGATGATGGTGATGTACTGATGGAGTTTTGGGATGGGTGTCCTCTCTGTTTGTTAGTTTTCCTTCTAATAGTCAGAACCCTCAGCTGCAGGTCTGTAGGAGTTTGCTTGAGGTCCACTCCAGACCCTGTTTGCCTGGGTATCAGCAGCAGAGGCTGCAGAAGATAGAATATTGCTGAACAGCGAGTGTTGCTGTCTGATTCTTGCTCTGGAAGCTTCATCTCAGAGGTGTGCCCAGCTGTGTGAGGTGTGAGGTGTCAGTCTGCACCTAGTGGGGGATGTCTTCCAGTTGAGCTACTCAGGGGTCAGGGACCCACTTGAGCAGGCAGTCTGTCCATTCTCAGATCTCAACTTCCATGCTGGGAGAACCACTGCTCTCTTCAAAGCTCAGTTGAAAATGAAGAAATCACCCATCTTCTGTGTCACTCACGCTGGGAGCTGCAGGCTGGAACTGTTCCTATTTGGCCATCTTGGGCACCCCTGGAGCTGGAGACCATTATTCTAAGTGGAGTAACTCAGGAATGGAAAACAAAACATGGTGTGTTCTCACTCATAAGTGGGAGATAAGCTATGAGAATCCAGAGGCATAACAATGATACAATGGACTCTGGGGACTCAGGGAAAAGGATAGGAGGGAGGTGAGGGATAAAAGACTACTCATTGGATAGAGTGTACACTGCTTGCGTGATGAGTGCACCACATCTCAAGAATCACCACTAAAGAACTTACATATGGAACCAAACAACACTTGTTCCCCAAAAATCTACTAAAATAAAACAACAAATTTTAAAAATAATTAAAAAAGGAAAATCACTGAAACCCTTAAAAACACAAATAAATAAAGAAGTAAAGAAAGAAATAAATAAAAGATGAGAACCTCTTCCACTATGGAGGGAACCAAGGGAAGAAGTGAAGAAGCAAGAATCCTGACAAGCCATCACAGACTGTCCTGTCACCTTAGGTGGTCATCACCCATAGAGTTTGATTTTGATGAACAATAAATTCAAACATTAAAAGAAATACATGAATAAAATCAGGAAAAAATGGCCTAAGGACCCTCAAAGATAGTAATGAGCCCCCTAGGGGATGGGTACAATTCAGCGACAACAGGTATTATCTCAAAAGAAGTGTGAAGAGTGAAAGAAGCCTCAACCAATGGGAAGATAATGTTTGATACCACTGATACATTCCAGAAAATAGGAACCAAACAGTAGTGACAGAGGCAGATCTGTGGCTGCCCAGGAGGGCACTGGGGGAGGGAGGGAGAGGTCAAGGGTCATGAGGAGCCACTGGGGTTGGTCACAGGTTGTGTAGCTCCTGGGAGTGGTGATGTTTTCAAGGGACCAGAAAAATGTCAAAATATGTTTAATTTCCTATTATAAATATGAGTGGTTTATTAGATGTGCATTATTCCTATATGGGAAAAGTTTACTTAGAATAGGCTGGAGAGAAAGGAAGCACAGGGATTCACACTGAGGAGCAGGGGGAGGAAGACACTGCTCTGGAAACTCCTGGAAATGGGAAAAGGAAGATGATGGAGACACAGGTTTCCCATCAGAGGTGGGTCTGTGATGACACAGCTGGACCTGCCACCTCAGCCCAGGACTTCAGTGCAGAGACGCTGTGTCCCAAGTTGCAGGGAGCACAATGTTCTGTTTCCTGGACACCCTGCTCATGACTCTGAGGACTGAAGGGGAGGAGGAGCCTCCACTCTCAGGCAGGGCCCTGGATGCCCCTGGACCCATGAGAGAAGCTGCAGCAGCAGAAGCCACAGGCCAGACCTGAACAGCAGCTGCCGGGGGCTCACCCTCCTGGCAGAGGAGGAAGGGGGTTCTTGTCTCACTTCCCCCTGGGCCTGGAGCACTGTGCAAGCACTCAGGCTGTCATCCCATGCTTCGCAGTAATAATCAGCCTCATCCTCGGACCGGAGACCAGTGATGGCCAGGGAGGCTGACGTGCCAGACTTGGAGCCAGAGAATCGGTCAGGGACCCCGAGGGTCGCTGATTATTATTATAGATGAGGATTTTGGGGGCCATTCCTGAGAGCTGCTGGTACCAGTGTACACCATTACCTCTGATGTTAGAGCTGCTTCCAGAGCAAGAGATGGTGACACTCTGCCCGGGGGCCCCCGACGCTGAGGGTGGCTGAGTCAGCACAGACTGGGCCCAAGACCCTGGAAGTGAGAGAGACACAGACATGGTGATTGACAAGAGACGAAACGAGAAAAGAGGAGACAGCAGGGCCCCATGTGCTTCCCAGGGCCCCTCTCCTGGTGTGAATCCTGTCACCTGCACAGTGAGTTAGGAGGGTGAGGACGAGAGGGACCAGGCCATGGTGGAGATTGTCCTGAATCCTGTCTTCTCTACCCACAGCTGCAGCTGAGCTTCCCCCAAATCTCTCCCTCTCTTCATACTCTGAGAGGGGGATGTCCATCCATGCAAATCAGACCCCCCAGATTTGTGACCCCACCCTGAGCCCTGGGTCAGGCTCCTTGGCTTAAGGATAGGATGTCAGAGGGTGGCAGGGGTGGAGCTGTGTGGTCCCAGAGGGTGGGGAGAACACAGTTGTGAGCCCTGAGCAGAAGAAAACAGGCAAAACAGGTGGCTGGTTCCACTCTTAGCAACTCATCTTCTCCGGAATGGTCCTCAAGCGACCCCTGGTGTCCAGACCAAGGTAAAGTATTTTATGATAAGGTGACCAGAGCCTCTCATTTACACCACTGCCTTCCCTCTGTTCTGTCCACTGCCCCCTCTCTCAGGTCCAGGCTCAGTAAAGTGGCACCTGTGTCTCCTTGCTGTGACCTCATGGCGGTGTTCATGCTCAACTGGACTCCTCTGGAGTGAATCTGTCCATGGATCTTTGGCTGTACATTGTAGAGGACTCAGGTGCTGTCTACACAGAGTACTCTTTTGTCAGGGCCAAGCCCAGAGCAGGGACCGGCCCCATGGACTCACTTCCCCACCTGTGTTGGACACCAGGTCCTCTCTTCTCATGTGGCTCCTTCCTGGTGGCCAGAGCTCTGCTTCCTCTGTGGATCCTGCAGCGCTGTGGAGACAGGGAGCTCTTCCCTCTCGGATGCCCTGGGGAGACATTCCCAGAGGGTTTTCTGGTAAATCTTTTTTCTCTCTACTTCCCCAGATTTGCAGTCATAGTAATCTGGATACTGTGACCAGGGATCTTGCTTAGGAGTCTGTACCCAAAGCACTGAGTGCCCATCTGCAGCGGATCCTGGCAAATGACTCTGGAGTGTTTCACTTATGAGCAAAAAGAGCAAAGATGCTCAGTCTTTGAAGATGGGAAGAATTAAAACTTCAACTTGGTTCAGCGAGAGTCTGTCCTCAGGTGAGCCTGATATGTGGCAGCTCTTCCTATCGAGCCTCCAATCTGGATTTCTAGGGGAAAATTATGGTTCAAATTCAGTAGTGAGCATTGTGGGGGTGGCTTAAAGATGATAGAAATTGCTCATCTTTGATCTGTAATGACATCTAGAATCTAATAAACTAAAAACAACAAGCTTAACAAAAAACATAATTCTGTTGATCAGAATGAATAATGAAACAGGTTATGTCTGTGACTGCATGAGTTCTGGCATCATGCACCCTGGGATCTTAATAAATATTTGTTTAGGGAATTTTAAGGGAATACAGAAAAACAGCAGGATGATTATGTTAATATAAGTTGCAATACAATACGATTTTAAATGCTCCATTTAAACAACGCAATAGTGAAACCTAATTCATTTAAATAAAACCAGTCCATATATGGAACTGAAATGAAATATATTTCAGTGCTATGTTTTGGTATCGTATTTCAAGGGTGTTGTTGTTTTAAATGTTCCTTTTTGTGTAAGCCACGTTCCTTTACATAATTTTTATAGTTTTAAAAATGTTTTTATTGTGTTTACATAACACATCAGGCATACTAAGTTTTATTTATTTCCAAGTAGAAACGAGCTATTAGATCTGGGCTTCACTTCCTGTTTTCTTCTCATTGCTTTTTCTTTGGTGATACATAGATGGTCACAGTGAATTTTGTTTTCCTTTCCTCCCACTTTAATGAATGGGGGGTCACCGAGGCTGAGCGGTGTCTCACATACAGGACAAGGCTGCCCATGGCCCACTCCCTGCCCACAGATATGCTTCCTGGTGGATGCCCCAT
>NW_016838196.1:0-1344 GCF_001698545.2 Rhinopithecus bieti | reverse complement strand
ACCTCTCCTATTTCCATAAGTGGTTCATTCATATCTACACCACCATAGCCATACTGAAGGTCCGCTTCTGTTAATTTATTCTTTTTAATAAACTGGGTGTTGAGATACCTGGAAAATAAATGTAGTATCAATGGATATTAAGTTAAAGTTAGTAGGAAAGCAAATAACTTGCAACTTCGGAAGAATATTTTTAAGGTTACATATCAACCATGGAATAGCCTACTAATAATTCCAAAAGAAATGAATTATGTAGAGATTAGAAACATAATAAAAATTAAAATTATCAGCCCACCTTTCTCTGCAAGCCCTTACCCTTCTAGCCCAATAGCTCTTATCCAAGTTTCAGAATTTCTACAATCTCGTTTGCTACTTCCCAGACTCTTCTTGGGAAAGTCAAGATAAAGTTCACTTTCCAAAAATTAAACAGAGAATGGTTAAAAGATCAAAGTCAAGTTAGCTTTCTAATTTATATTCTAATCACCAGGAAGAAATGCAATTTTTCATTTTTAAACAAAAAAGATCACAATCAGTAGGTAAGAAAATGGAACAGAGTGTTACAGATAGTAAGTATGGGCAAGATTGACAGATATAAGATGACTTTGTCTACCAGAGGAAAATGAATTATAATAAAAATGTTCAATATATTTTAAGACTAATAAATGTGATTAGCTTTAAGAATAACTGAGATGAATACAGAAATCTAAAATAAAACATGGAGAAAGGACTCATAACGTTCAACTGTGTACTTTTTAGGATCCCATTTCACTATAATGCCTTTAATGATCACCACCTAAAACTATTCATTTGAAAGGTTCCGCTAGTGTAAATAGCTACTGATAATACAGCATTTTAGGCAACAACCCATGAAGTCTATATGTGAATATATACACTTTTCAAAGTTCACTATACCAAAATGAAGGGTCCACTCAGACAATTTAAAAACAAAGACAACCAAAACAAGACAAAAATTTTGGGAAACAAACACATAATTCCTGGCCAGGTGTAGTGGCTCATGCCTGTAATCCCAGTTCTTTGGGAGGCTGAGGTGAGAGGATCACTTGAGGCCAGCAGTTTGAGAGCAGCCTGGGTAACAGCGAGACTGTCTCTAAAAGAAATAATGACTCCTAGAAAATTGACTCCAAAGTGGTATATCCACAACCATTTACACAAGCTCCACCTCCATATTCACTAGTGTCAAGGCTCTAGACTCCATGGCTTACAACCTTGATGCACCATTTGACATTTTAGTGTCCTCTGACCATAAGTTACAAAATCATACTCCTTTTTTCCCCCTTTAAAATGCCATTTATTCCTTCCTCTCTATCCTCACTGTAATTCTCAAAA
>NW_016838195.1:0-1005 GCF_001698545.2 Rhinopithecus bieti | reverse complement strand
GTGGGAGGACTGTCCACGTCAGTTGAGTGGAGGTGTGTATGTCTGGGTCTTCCCATGTAAAAGCAAAAAGGAACGGGCAGTCTGTGTGTAGGGGTATGGTAAAGAAAGCATCCTTAAGGTCGAGCACAGTAAAATAAGTAGAATTGGTGGGGATATGGGACAGAAGGGTGTAAGGTTTGGGAACTACAGGGTGTGTTGGACGGATAGCCTCATTGACTAGCCGAAGATCCTGTACTAATCTACACGTTCCGTCTGCCTTTTTGACTGGAAGTATTGGAGTATTACAGGGGGAATGGGTGCGGACAAGAACATGTTAGCTAAGTAGCCGCGTGATAGTTGGCTTTAAACCTTGTAGATGTTTCGGAGAGAGAGAGAATTGGGGGCGGTTTGGGAAATGAGTGGGGTCTTGGAGCTTGACAAGAACTGGTGGGTTTTGGGCCGCTATGACTGGGATGGAAGTGTCCCACACTTGAGGGTGTACAAAAATTGGGAAGATGGGGGGTGGGGGTGGCATAGGAGGATCGTGTGCACATGCACAAAGCATGAACAACAGGTCGTGAGGGGATTGAAGGGGAGTAGATGAGGTGGTGGGAATGGATATGGAGGCCTTTAAGGTGCTCAGGATGTCTGGGCCTAATAAGGGGGTAGGGCATGAGGGTATAATGAGGAACGAGTGCACAAAGTAGTTGTTGGCCAGGCAGCAATTAAGGAGGGGAGCTTTTCGCGGAGTGGGTGGCTTTCCGTTTACTCCTACTACGGAGATATTGGATGGAAGGCTAGGTCCAGAGAAGGATGGCAAAACAGAATAGGTAGCCCTGCTGTCGATCAAAAAATTAATTGTCTTACCGCCACCAGGAGAGTTACCCGTGGCTCGGCAAGGGTGATGGGGGTCCCCAAGTCTCGGCACCTTTAGTTGTCTTCGTGCAGATGTAGGAGCTGGAAGGAGCTCACAGGATCCTGGGAAAGGGTGTCACGTTGAGACGTGGCACCTGTTCTCAGTGTGGG
>NW_016838194.1:0-1009 GCF_001698545.2 Rhinopithecus bieti | reverse complement strand
GTTGAATGGACCTCAGGCGCCCTAGGACTTGTGCCCTTGGTGGAACCCACAGAATGCTGGAAACAGACAGACACACAGACACACTTGCCTATTGAATGGTGTCCATTTCCAATGAATTGAAGCGGAAAATCATCCCACTGGTATGTGAGTCATTTGGAAGTAAGTCGTCTTGATAATAAAGGAAATCAAACACAGGAGCGTGTGTGTATTCAACTAAAATAAAATCAGCAAGCACCGAAATAAATCTCATTTGGTGTGTATAAAAATGGCATTTGGGGAGATTCCGGGTCAATCGTCCAGCTGCGAAAGGTGCATCTCTGAAGCACAGTCCCTGACCTGCAATGAGACTTGTTCATCCGAGGTGGTGTTGCAGTGGAAATGATTGTGGGAAATGGCCCCTTCCTTTTGTGTATTCGCTGATTGGATTTCGGGCTCCATTTCTCGTTCGGTGCAGTGATCCAAGTTGACCGACCCGAGAGTAAAGATGTCCAGGGCATAACTCAGGGCTCCGTACAATCACAGAATCTTGGGTGCAACCCTGCTCAAGCACACAAATGTGCGTATAAACAGTGTCTCTGTGTGACGTGTGTGCAAACTACAGTGTGATGAGCATGACTGGCAGACAGGTGATCCATTGGGCTCACCTCAAAATCAGTTATGAGCATGAAAGAACACCGATGCCCAGGTCCCGGCTTCAGACATAACACCCTCCAGCGTCTTGTGTGAAGCCACGGCATCTGGACTGCTCACGCTTCTGGGGATCATTCTCCTGAAAATCGTGGCTCCTTTCTCCCTGGGGACCAACTCTCTAAGCAGCGCTTCTTTCCTCCCCCAGGACTCTTTCCATCGGGCACGGGAAGCCTTCTGATTGAACACACCTGCCCCATGAAAAGACAATGGAAAGAAACGGGGCCAAAGCTCACAGTCCTCTCATTCCACCTTCCTCCCTAAAATCATCCTGATTTCATGGGCCCTGAGGCCAGGGTGTTTCTTTACACCTCGAGGCCTT
>NW_016838193.1:0-1236 GCF_001698545.2 Rhinopithecus bieti | reverse complement strand
AGGGAGGATTCCCTCTTTTTCTATTGATCAGAATAGTTTCAGAAGGAGTGGTACCAGCTCCTCCTTGTACCTCTGGTAGATTTTGGCTGTGAATCCATCTGGTCCTGGACATTTTTTGATTGGTAGACTATTAATTATTGCCTCAATTTCAGAGCCTACTATTGGTCTCTTCAGGGATTCGACTTCTTCCTGGTTTAGTCTTCTCAGAGTGTCCATTTCTTCTAAGTTTTCTAGTTGATTTGCATAGAGTTGCTTATAGCATTCTCTGATGGTAGTTTGTATTTCTGTGGGGTTGGTGGTGATATCCCCTTTATCATTTTTTATTGCATCTATTTGATTCTTCTCCTTTTTCTTCTTTATTACACTTGCTAGCAGTCTGTCAATTTTGTTGATCTTTTCAAAAAACCAACTCCTGGATTCATTGATTTTTTGGAGGGTTTTGTGTCTCTATCTCCTTCAGTTCTGCTCTGATCTTAGTTATTTCTTGCCTTCTGCTAGCTTTTGAATGTGTTTGCTCTTGCTTCTCTAGTTCTTTCCATTGTAAGAGTGTGTGTTTTTTTTTTTTTTTTTTTTTTTTTTAAATTAACAGTATTGATCATACTCATGTTTTCTCTTTTCTAATATCTTTTTATTTTTATTTTGTGAATATGTTGCCTAATCCAACATGATTTATAATCCCTTGGGTATATACCCAATATTGGGATGGCTGGGTCAAATGGTATTTCTAGTTCTAGATCCTTGAGGAATGCCACACTATTTTCCACAATGGTTGAACTAGTTTACAGTCCCACCAACAGTGTGAAAGTGTTCCTATTTCTCCACATCCTCTCCAGCACCTGTTGTTTCCTGACTTTTAATGATCACCATTCTAACTGGTGTGAGATGGTATCTCACTGTGCTTTTGATTTGCATTTCTCTGATGGCCAGTGATGATGAGAATTTTTTCATGTGTCTGTTGGCTGCCTAAGTGTCTTCTTTTGTGAAGTGTCTGTTCATATCCTTTGCCCACTTTTTGATGTTTAATTTCCTTGTAGATTCTTGATATTAGCCCTTTGTCAGATGAGCAGATTTTAAAAATTTTCTCCTATTCTGTAGGTTGCTTGTTCACTCTGATGGTAGTTTCTTTTTTTGTGCAGAAGCTCTTTTGTTTACTTAGATCTCATTTGTCAATTTTGGCTTTCATTGCCATTGCTTTTGGTGTTTTAGTCATTAAATCCTTGCCCACGCTTATGTCCT
>NW_016838192.1:0-1100 GCF_001698545.2 Rhinopithecus bieti | reverse complement strand
TTTCTGAGAAACTTCTTTGTGATCTGCGAATTCCATTCACAGAGTTAGAGCTTAGTTATCAGGAAGCAGTTTGCTATCACTCTTTTTGTGGAATCTGCAAAGTGAGATTTGGGAGCCCATAGGGCCCATGGTGAAAAGGAAATATCCTCAGATAATAACTAGAGAGAAGCTTACTGAGAGATTGCTTTCTGATGTGTGACTTCATCACACAGAGTTCCACCCTTCCCTTCTCGGAACATTTTGCTAACTCTGTTATCTTGTGTTCTGCAAAGTGATATTTAGGAGCGCATTGAAGGCTACGGAGAAAAAGAAATATCTTCACATGAAAACTGGAAAGAAACCTTCTGAGAAACTGCATTTCCATGTGTGAATTCAACTCCCAGATTTACACTTTTCTCTTCAGTGTTCAGTTTGCTAACACAGTTTTCTGGAAATCTGCATTTGGATACTTCTGAACGCAATGAAGCTTGCCGTGACAATGGAAATATCCTCAGATGAAAATTAGAAAGAAGCTTCGTAGAAATTTCTTCGTGAGGCGTGAATTAATTTCTCAGAGTTCTACTTATGTTTCATGCAGCAGTCCATTATCACAGTTTTGGAGGAACCTGAGAAAGACTTCTTTGAATAGCATTCAGGCCTACGCTGAAAAAGGAAATATCATCGTTTCCAAACGTGAAAGAAGCTTTCTGAGAAACTTCTTTGTGGTCTGTGACTTCCTCTCACAGAGTTACAGCTGAGTTCTAAGGAAGCAGTTTGCTAACACTCTTTTCATGGTATCTGCAAAGTGAGATTTGGGAGCCCCGAGGGGCCCATGGTGAAAAAGGAAATATCCTCTGATAATAACTGGAGAGAAGCTTACTGAGAGATTGCTTTCTGAAGTGCGACTTCATCACACAGCGTTCCACCCTTCCCTTCTTGGAAGAGTTTGTTAACTCTGTTATCTTGTGTTCTGCAAAGTGATACTTGGGAGCTAATTGACGGCTATGGTGAAAAAGGAAACATCCTCAGATCAAAACTTGAAAGAAGCCTTCTGAAAAACTGCGTTTCGATGACTGAATGCAACTCACAGTGTTACACGTTTCTCTTCAGTGTTCAGTTTG
>NW_016838191.1:0-1134 GCF_001698545.2 Rhinopithecus bieti | reverse complement strand
TTATATTCTGTTGGGTATATACTCAATAATGGGATTACTGAGTCAAATGATATTTCTGGATCTAGGTCTCTGAGGAATTCCACACCATCTTCCACAATGGTTGAACTAATTTACATTCCTACCAACAATGTAAAAGCATTCCTATGTCTCCACAGCCTCATCAGCATCTGTTGCTTCTTGACTTTTTAATAATCGCCATCCCTGCATGAGATGGCATCCCATTTTGCTTTTGAGTTGCCTTTCTCTAATGATTAGTGATGTTGAGGCTTTTTTCATATGTTTGCTGGCCAAATAAATGTCTTCTTTCGAGAAGTGTCTGTTTATGTCCTTTGCCCATTTTTTAATGGGATTGTTTGTTTTTTTTCTTATAAACTTGTTTAAGTTCCTTGAAGATTCTGGATACTCAAACTTTGTCAGATGGATAGATTGGAAAACATTTCTCCCATTCTGTAGGTTGTCTCTTCACTGTGATGATAGTTTCTTTTGCTGTGCAGAAACTCTTTAATTAGATCCCATTTGTCAATTTTGGCTTTTGTTGCAATTGCTTTTGATGTTTCGTCATGAAATCTTTGCCCGTGCTTATGTCCTGAATGGTATTTTCTTCTACGGTTTTTATAAAGTTTTACATTTTCCAGCATTTTATATATAAGTCTTTAATCCATCTTGAATTAATTTTCATGTAGCGTGTAAGGAAAAGGTCCAGTTTCAATTTCTGTATATGGTTAGCCAGTTCTCCAGGCACCATTTATTAAATAGGGAATCATTTCCCCCACTGCTTTTGTCAGGTTTGTTGAAGATCAGATGGTTATAGATGTGCAGCCTTGTTTCTGAGATTCTATTCTGTTCCATTGGTCTATGTGTCTATGGTTGTACCAGTACTGTGCTGTTTTGGTTACTATAGTTTAAAGTCCAGTAGTGTGATGCCTCCAGCTTTGTTCTTTTTGGTTAGGATTGTCTTGGCTGTACAGTCTTATTTTTGGTTCTGTATGAATTTTGGAGTAGTTTTTTCTAATTCTTTGAAGAATGCCACTGGTAGTTTAATGGGAATAGCATTGAATCTACAAATTACTTTGGTCAGCATGGCCATTTTCATGATATTGATTCTTCCTATCCATAAGCATTGAATGTTTTCTC
>NW_016838190.1:0-2004 GCF_001698545.2 Rhinopithecus bieti | reverse complement strand
CCATTCCTGGGCCCCTGCTTTGCCTTATTCTCTGTAGGACCCCCTGCTCTTATTCTCTGTAGGACCTTTGGTCTTCAATAAGCTCATGACATTCATTAAGCAACAAGTCGAGGCTATCCAAGCGAAACCTATACAGGTCCATTATCATCGCCTAGAACAAGAAGATCACGGTGGTTCATACTCACACCCATTATGACCACCTTCCCTATGCGCTGAACTGGACAGCCAATGACGGGTAAGAGAGTATCATCTCTCACTAACCTAAGACAGGAGGGCCGTCATAAGCTACTGCCTAATCACATGACGGGTACCAGTGATGAGATGCCTTACACCAACCTAAGACAGGCGCAGTTCCCAAGGGACAATCTTCTAGCCATAATTATATATAAAAAAAGGGGACCTGTCCGGAGCCATGAGGCCCGGAATTAGCCGACCTCTGTTGCTTGATCTCCGCAAAGCGGAGACAAGATGGCACATTTCCGGGTTCTTCATTACAAACCTTTCCCGGGCGCATGCTAACCTTTCCCGCGCACGCCTAAACTGTTCCTGTGCATGCAAGCCTTTCCCACGCGCGCGCAAATTTTTTCCCGCCCAGGAAGATATGCAGCCTATGGCGCAGGCGTGATCCCACGCCTGGGAAAATTACAAACCCACGGCGCATGCACAATTGTAATTTGAGTAAACCCAGCCCCCTGTCACCGCCCTGGCCCAACCTCTTCCTCTGCCAGCCTATATAAGGCATTGCACTGCCACCATTAAACGAGACTTGATCAGGCTATTTGTCTTGTCTCTATTTCTCGTGTTTTCTTGTCTCCTCCATTCCCACTCCCCCTTCCAGGGTCTGTTCGACTGTCCTGCAGGTCGGGACAGTGGAATATCACTCTCAATGCCAGGATGCCCCCTTTGTTGCTGCCCTTCTCATCCCGATTGGGCGACTACTCCCTGAGGCAGGTTGTCTGCTGCACACTCTCAGCCTAGTTGGCCTCTGACTCCCTACTTTAGATGCCTCCCTGCCCTCCCTCCACACACACTGATGCCTCCTTCCTTTGCATGGGTTTTCACATCCCAGCCAGACTGTCTTTCTAATTCTATTCAGGCTCTGACTTCCTGGGTCAGGCTGCCCTGGGTGTGGACACTTTTTCTCTCCTTTTTGCTCGCACCCATGCCAGGTTGCCCCTTTTGTGGATGCCTTTCTTTTCCTGCTCAGGTTCTGCTAGGATGCCCTCCTCTGCAAACGTCTTCCTCACCCCACTTGGGTTAGCTCACCCCATTTTTGGCCCTCACTGCTGTTCCTGCTCTCCTCCTGTGCAGGCAACTACCTTGCTCTCCCATACCTGATGGCTGAGTTAGGACTGAACTCTCTCAGGAAGGCATGGGGAAACAGGAAGAAGGAAGAGCTTATCTGGCATCTTGTGTGCTCATAGAGTTAGTCCATGAATTTATACAAGAGTTATTCAGGATAAGATCTTCAGTGGACATTTTCTTTCCTTGAGGATCTTAGATATGTTACTCCTGTGTCTTCTGCCTTTGAGGGTTGCTGTTGAAAAGTTTGATGCCAAACTGATTTTCTTCTCCTTAAAAAGTTACTTTGTCCTTTTGCCCAAATGCCCAAAGGATTTTTTTTCTTTAAAGTTCCATTGTTTTTCTAAAATATGTCTCAATGCTGGCCATGCTGAACTGATTTTCCCAGGTATGTGGCGTGCCCTGTAAGTATGAAGGTTCAAGTCTTTTCTCGTATTTTTAATTTCAGGGGAGACTTTTGAATTACAATTTTTTTTAAAAATTATTTTTCAGCAGTTCCAAGATGGCCAAATAGGAACAGCTCCAGGCTTCAGCTCCCAGCGTGAGCGATGCAGAAGACGGGTGATTTCTGCATTTCCAACTGAGGTACCGGGTTCATCTCACTGGGGTGTGTCAGACAGTGGGTGCAGGACAGTGGGTACAGCCCACTGAGCAAGAGCTGAAGCAGGGCGAGGCATTGCCTTACCCAGGAAGCACAAGGGC
>NW_016838189.1:0-1137 GCF_001698545.2 Rhinopithecus bieti | reverse complement strand
AGAGTAACCATGAGAGTTGTCACCTTAAGAAACCAGAAAACAAAGAGCAAACTAGTCCAATGTAAGCACAAGAAAGGAAATAAGAGACTAAAGCAGAAATCAATGAAACAGAAAAAGGAAAAACAATAGAGAACCAAAGTAATAAAGCTGTTTCTTAAAAAAAATTTTTTTTAAATGAAAAAGTAAATACTTTCAGCTAAACTGATCAAGAGAAAGAGAAGACTACAAGTTTCCAAAATCAGGAGTGAAAGAGGTGCCTTTCTACTGACCCTATAGAAGTTAAAATTATAAGAAAATATTAAGAACAACTTTATGTAAATAAATTTAACAACACAGATGAAATGGACCAATTCCCTGAAAGATCCACACTACCCAAGCTCATTCAAGAAGAAATAGATAACCTCACTAGTACTTATCTATTAAACAAACTGTAGTTAAAAACCTTCCAACAAAGAAAACTTTATGATTTCACTGGTGATTATTTTAAGAAGAAATAATATCAGTTCTACACAATGTCTTCAGAAAGGTAAAAGAGGATGCTCACTTTATGAGGGTAGAATTATTCTAATATCAAAACCAGACAATGATACAGCAGGAGAGACAGCTGCAGACTAATTTCCCTCATAAACATAAATACAAAAAATCTCAAAATATTAACAAATTAAATCTAGTAATGTATGTACAAAATTTTGGCTAAGTAACGTTTGTTTCAGGAATGAAGACTGGTTCACATTTGAAAGTCAATCAGTGCAAATACCATATTAACCTACTAAAGAAGAAAAAACACATAATCATGTTAGTAGATGCAGAAAAGCATTTTACAAAGTTCCAAATCTATTTGTATTTTAAATTTTCAACAAACTGGAAATAGAGGAATTTTTTAATCTGATGAATGGCATTAACAAAAACCCTGCAACTAACATACTTAATAGTGAAAGACAGAATGCTTTCTCCCTAAGATCAGAAATAAGGCAATATCATGCTGGCAGTCCCAGCCATAGTATAGCAGGGTAAAAATGCACTTATAATGGAAAGAAAAAAAATTAAACTGCCTCCATTCACAGATGGCATGATTGTCTACATAGAAAATTCCAATGAATCTTCTAGAAAGCTGAAATTAATGAGTTTAGCAATGTT
>NW_016838188.1:0-1105 GCF_001698545.2 Rhinopithecus bieti | reverse complement strand
TGTGTGTGTGTGTTCGTGTGTGTGTGTGTGTGTGTGTGTGTATTTTAAGAAATCTTAACCCATCCCCAGGTCGAGTGAAATAATTTCCTATATTTTTTTCTTTTTCTTTTTGTAGGAACAAGGTCTCATCATGTTGCCCAGGCTGGTCTCAATCTCCTGATCGCAGGAGATCCTTCTGCCTCACCCTCCCGAAGCCTTGGGATTATAGGCATGAGCCACCATGCCTGACCCCTACTTTTTTTTAAGTGTTTTTCTAAATTTCATATTTAGATCCTCAATCTGTCTGGAAATAATTATGTAAAAGCTTTTTATTTTGAAATAACTTTAGGCTTACAGGAAGTTGAAGGACTAGTAGAAAGAATTCTAGTGCAGTCTAAGATTCCTCACATGTTAACCTGTCATGATTATCACTTCACTGTATATACACATGTCTACACACATAGTTTTTTTGGGGGGGAGCTGTTTGAGCATGAACTGTAGACATAATGCTTCTCTACTGCTGAATATTTTAGTGTGTATTTCCAGAAAAACAAGAACATTCTTTTTTATAACCGTAGTAAATTGCAAAATCAGGAAATTAACATTGATAGGATGCTAGTATCTAATGTACAGCCTTTCATTAAATTTCGCCAATTGTGCTAATTTCAGATATAGCAAAAGAGAAAAAAGAAATCCGTTTTCTGGCCCAGGATCCAATCCAGGATTATGTACTGCATTTAGTTGTTATGCTCCTCATCCTCTTTAAATTTGGGATAGTTTCTCACTCTGTTTTTTATCACTTTGACATTTCTAAAGAGTGAAAGGCAGTTATTTGATAGACTGCCCTCCAGATTTGGGTTTGGTAATATTTCCTTGTGATTAGATTTGGGTTATGCATTTTAGGCAGGAATACCACAGAAGTGTATGGAAACACACGGCTTCCATCTTTTCCATTGTGGGGGATGTTAACTTCCTTTGGCTAGGTTTCTCCACTGTCAGGTTTCTGTGTTCCCTCTTGTAATTAATAAGTCAGTAGCTTGTCAGAGATACTTTGAAACTCTGTACATATATCTATCCTCTTTTTCACCGGACTTTTCACCCTGATTTTAGCTTTTTTTTTTTTTTT
>NW_016838187.1:0-547 GCF_001698545.2 Rhinopithecus bieti | reverse complement strand
TTCCATATTCCATTCCATTCCATATTCCATTCCATTCCATTCCATATTCCATTCCATTCCATTCCGTTCCATTGCGTTTCATATTCAATTCGATTCCGTTCCGTTCCATTCCATTCCATTCCATATTCTATCCCATTCCATTCCATATTCCCTTTCATTCCATTCTAGTGCATCCCAACCCTTTCCATATTGCATTTAATTCCATACTCCATTCCATTCCATATTCCATTTCTTTGCATTCCATTCCGTTCCATATGCCATTCCATTCCATTCCATGTTCCATTGCAGTCCATTCCACTCCATTCCATACCATTCCGTTTTATATTCCATTCCATTCTGTTCCATTCCATATAACTTTCCATTCCATGTCGCATTCCATTCCAATCGTCATTCCATTTCATTCCATATTGCGCTCCATTCCATTCCGTTCCGTTCCTTTCCATTCCATTCAATTCCTTATTCCATTCCATTCCATATTCCCTTTCATTCCGATCCATTCCATATTCCTTTCCATTACATTCCTAATTCCATTCCTTTCCATTCCATT
>NW_016838186.1:0-3915 GCF_001698545.2 Rhinopithecus bieti | reverse complement strand
CACACAGTTACACCACCCATTCTTGGTGCTGTTTGCTAGCACTGTTTTTGTGGAATCTGAGAACTGATATTGTGGACCGCTTTGAAGCCTATGGTGAAAAAAGAAACATTCTCAGATAAAAACTGGATAGATGTCTTCTCAGAAACTGCTTTGTGGTGTGTGGATTCACCTCACATATTTACACTATTGCTTTCATTGATAAGTTCGCTATCACGGTTTTCATAGAATCTGCAATGAGATACACGGGAGTGCATTGAGACCTGAAATATCCTCAGATAAAAACCAGAAAGAGGTTTTCTGAGAAATTGCTTTGTGATATGTGAATTCACCTCACAGTGTTACACCACTCTTTCTTGGAGCCGTTTGCAAGCACTCTGTTTGTGGAATCTGAGAAGTGATATTTTGGATTGCTGTGAAGACTATACGGACAAAGGAAATAGCCTCAGATAAAAACCAGAAAGAAGCTTTCCGAGAAAGTGCTTTGTAATGTGTGAATTCATCTTACAGAGTTACACCACTCTTTCTTGGAGCTGTTTGCTAGCACTGCTTTTGTGGAATCTGAGAACTGATATTTCAGATCGCTTTGAAGACTGTATGGACAAAGAAAATATCCTCAGAAAAAAACCAGAATGAAACTTTCTGAGAAACTGCTTTGTGATGTGTGACTTTATCTCACAGAGTTACACCACTGTTTCATGGAGGAGTTTGCTAGCATTCTTTATGTGGAATTGCAAAAGACATATCTTGGATAACGTTGAATCCCATGGTGAAATATGAAATATCCTCAGATAAAAACTGGAGAGAAGCCCTCTCAGAAAACTGTTTTGTTGTGGATGAATTCAGCTCACAGAGTTACACCATTGCTTTCATTGAGAAGCTTGCTAACAGTGTTTTTGTAGAATCTGCAATGAGACACATGGAAGCGCTTTCAGACCTAAAATATCCTCAGATAAAACAAGAAAGAAGCTTTCTGAGAAATTGCTTTGTGATGTGTGAATTCATCTCATAGAGTTACAACACAATTTCATGGAGCCGTTTGCTAGCACTGTTTTTGTGGAATCTCAGAATGATATTTTAGATCTCTCTGCAGACTATATGGACAAAGGAAATATCTTCAGATAAAAACCAGAATGAAGCTTTCTGAGAAACTGTTTTGTGATGTGTGAATACATCTCACAGAGTTAAACTACTCTCTCATGGAGGAGTTTGCTAGCACTGGTTTTTTAGAGTCTGAGAATTCATATTTTGGATCACCTTGAAGCCTATGGTGACAAAGGAAATATCCTCAGGTAAGAACCAGAAAGAAGCTTTCTGAGAAACTGCTTTGTGATGCGTGACTTTAATCTCACATTGTTACACCACTCCTTCATGGAGCCGTTTGCTACCACTGTTTTTGTGGAATCTGAGAAGTGATAGTTTGGATCACTATAAAAACTATACAGACAGAAGAAATATCCTCAGATAAAAACGAAAACGAAGCTTTCTGAGAAACTGCTTTGTGATGTGTGAATTCATCTTACAGAGTTACACCTTTCTCTTCATGAAGCAGTTTGCTAACAGAGTTTTTGTGGAATCTGCAAATTGATATTTAGAAGCACATTGAGGCCTATGGTGAAAAAGGAAATATCCTCAGAGGAAAACTAGAAAGAATCTTTGTGACAAACTGCATAGTGATGTGTGAATACATCTCACAGTGTTACACTTTTCATTGAGTAGTTTGCTAACACTGCTTTCTTGGAATCTGCAGTGGGATATTTCTTAGTGCAATGAAGATTATGGTGACAAGGAAATATCATCAGATAAAATCTAGGAAGAAGCTTTCTGAGAAACTACTTTGTGATGGGTGAATTAATCTAAAAGAGTTGCACCATTCTTTTCATTGAGCAATCTGCTAACACTGTTTTCCTGGAATCTGCGTTAGGATATTTGGGAGCTCATTGAAGCTTAGAGGAAAAGGGAAACATCCTCAGGTAAAAACCAAAAGAAGCTTTCTGAGAAGCTGCTTTGGGTGTGTGAATTCATCTCACAGAGGTACACGACTGTTCTAATGGATCACTTTGTTAGCACTCTTTTTGGGGAATCTGTGAAGGAATAGTTTGGATAGCATTGAAGCCTATGGTGACAAGGACATATCCTCAGATAAAAACTGGAAAGAAGCTTCCTGAGAAGCTTGGAATAGGGAAAGCTCCTGTCTCCAGCTTCCAGCACGAGCAACACAGAAGACAGGAGATTTCTGCATTTTCAACTGAGGTACTGAGTTCATCTCACTAGAGAGTGCTGGAAAATTGGTGTTATTCAGCTGCTACAGCCCGATCAGTGAGAGCTGAAGGAGGGCGAGGCATTGCCACACCTGGGAAGCACAAGGAGGAAGGGAATCCCTTTTCCTAGCCAGGGGAACTGAGACACGCAACACCTGGAAAATCGGGTAACTCACACCCTAATACTGTGCTTTACTGAGAGTCTTAGCAAATGGGCACACCAGGACATTATATCTCACACCTGGCCGGGAGGGTCCCACGCCCATGGAACCTCTCTCATTGCTAGCACAGCAGTCTGTAATCTACCGGCAAGACAGCAGCGAGGCTGGGGGAGGGACGCCTGACATTGCTGAGGCTTAAGTAGGTAAACAAAGCCACTGGGAAGCTCAAACTCCGTGGAGCTCACAGCAGCTTAGGGGGCCTCCCTTTCTCTGTAGACTCCACCTCTGGGGACAGGGCACAGCTAAACAACAACAACAACAAAAAAAAAAGCAGCAGAAACCTCTGCAGACGCAAACAACTCTGTCTGACAGCGTTGAAGAGAGCAGTTGATATCTCAACACGAAGGTTGAGATCTCAGAACGGACAGACTGCCTGCTCAAGTAGGTCCCTGATGCCTGAGTAGTCTAACTGGGAGACATCCACCACTAGGGGCAGACCGACACCCCACAACTCACACAGTGGAGTATACAGCTGAGAAGAAGCTTCCAAAGAAAGAATCAGACAGGTAACCTCGCTGTTCAGCAATATTCTGTCTTCTGCAGCCTCTGCTGCTGACACCCAGGCAAACGGGGTCTGGAGTGGACCTCAAGCAATCCCCAACACACTTACAGCTGAGGGTCCTGGCTGTTAGAAGGACAGCTAAGAAACAGGAAAAAAACCCACACCAAAATTCCATCAGTACATCACCATCATCAATGACAACAGGCAGATAAAACCACAAATATGGAGGAAAAGCAGGGCAGAAAAGCTGGAAATTCAAAAAATAAGAGCGCATCTCTCCCTCCAAAGGAACGGAGCTCATCGCCAGCAACGGATCAAAGCTAGGCAGAGAATGATTCTGATGAGATGAGAGAAGAAGGCCATCAAACTCCTCAGAGCTAAAGGAGGAATTACGTAGCCAGTGAAAAGAAACTAAAAATCTTGAAAAAAGAGTGGAAGAATTGGTAACCAGAATAATTAATGCAGAGAAGGCCATAAACGAACTAACAGAGATGAAAACCATGACAAGAGAAATACGTGCTAATGCACAAGCTTAAGTAACTGAATCCATCAACTGGAAGAAAGAGTATCAGCGATTGAGGATGAAATGAATTAAATGAAGCGAGAAGAGAAATCAAAAGAAAAAAGAAGAAAAAGAAATGAACAAAGCCTGCAAGAAGTATGGGATTATGTAAAAGACCAAATCTACGTCTGATTGGGGTGCCTGAAAGTGAGGGAGAAAATGGAACCAAGTTGGAAAACACTCTTCAGGATATCATCCAGGAGAACTTCCCCAACCTAGTAGGGCAGACCAACATTCAAATTCAGGAAATACAGAGAACACCACAAAGATATTCCGCGAGAAGAGCAATTCCAAGGGACATAAATGCCAGATTCACAAAAGTGGAAACGAAGGAAAAAATCTTAAGTGCAGCCAGAGATGAAGGTCGGGTTA
>NW_016838185.1:0-772 GCF_001698545.2 Rhinopithecus bieti | reverse complement strand
CAAGTGTTCAATGAGTTTCCCTGGTAGTTAACTGGGGAGTTGAGCCCATTCCATGTGATTACACCAAGAGAGAAAAGGCTCATTAAATTTAATTGAGTAGTAAATAAAACCAGTAATTGATATTTAACAACACGAATACAACAATTTTTAAAATTTCTATTGCACAATGTCAAGGCAGAAAGGAATAAGAGGAAATACGACACATGTTTTTTTAAAATGACATTAATGTCACCACTTCCAGTTGCTGTTCCTATGAAATCACATAAATTCCCAAATCAGGTTGTTTTAGGCAAGAAAAACTACTTTTTCACATGTAGTAAAATGACAAACGTCTAATGATTTTTCGTCATCTAAAAAAAGAGTGATGGCTTGTCTAACATACTTCTAAGATTTTCAAATGAAAACACTCAGGACAGCACAGTATTAGCAGAGAGATGAGCAAGCAGACCAAGGGAAAAAAAAGTCTTAATGACGCAGCATTTATATGGAAAGTTGATGAATGATAAAGTAGGCACTGTAGAATAGAAAAAGAAATCACATGCACTTTAAAATATGAGGCAAACCAGGCTGGCATCTACTTGGGAAAATGCACTGCATTCTTCTCTATTCCATGAATAATAATCAACTTATTACATATCATATATGAAAGATAAAACCAGAACACTTTCAGAAGTCACAGGAAGACTTTTTTTTTTTACGAAGGATTAGGCAGAATTTTTTTTATGTAGGAAAAAAGTGATAAAGGAACAAACAAACTCAAACATATTAAAAT
>NW_016838184.1:0-626 GCF_001698545.2 Rhinopithecus bieti | reverse complement strand
TATATCTATTGCATCTATATTTTATACCTATATCTATTATATCTATCATATTTATATTTTATATCTATTATATCTATATTTTATACCTCTATTTATTATATCTATATTTTTTAACTATATCTATTATATCTCTATTTAATACCTATATATATTATATCTATTAAAACTATATTCTATACCTATATCTATTATATCTATATTTTATACCTATATCTCTTTTATCTATTATATCTTTATTTTATACCTGTATCTATTATATCTATATTTTATAACAATATCTCTCATATCTATTATGTCGATATTCTATACCTGTATCTATTATACCTATTAAGTCTATATTTTATACCTATATCTTTTATACGTATTATGTCTATATTTTATACCTCTATCTATTATATTTGTCTATATTTTATACCTATATCTATTATATCTATTATGTCTATATTTTATACCTATATCTATTATATCTATTATGTCTATATTTTATACCTATATCTATTATATCTATTATGTTTATATTTTATAACTCTATTATATCTCTTATGTCTATATTTTATACCTCTATTATATCTCTTATGTCTATATTTTATACCTCTATCTATTGTATATATTATGTCTATGTTTTA
>NW_016838183.1:0-2819 GCF_001698545.2 Rhinopithecus bieti | reverse complement strand
CATAGTCCACAATGAACTCCCAAATATCACTTTGCAGAATCCACGACAACAGTCTTAGCAAACTGCTACAAGAAGGGAAAGGTGAAAATCTGTGTGATGAATTCACACATCAGAAAGCAATTTCTCTGAAGCTTCTTTCTAGTTATTATCTGAGGATATTTCCTTTTTCACCATGGGCCTCAATTGGCTCGGAAATATCACTTTGCAGAATCCACGAAAACAGTCTTGGCAAACTGCTACAAGAAGGGAAAGGTGAAACTCTGTGTGATGAATTCACACATCAGAGCGCAATTTCTCAGAAAGCTTCTTTCTAGTTATTATCTGAGGATATTTCCGTTTTCACCGTGGGCTTCAATGCGCTCCCAAATATCACTTTGCAGATTCCACACAAACAACGATAACAAACTGCATCGTGAAGACAAAGTTGTATCTCGGTGAGATGAATTCACATATCATAAAGATGTTTCTCAGAATGCTACTTTCTACTTTTTATTGGAGGATATTTCCTTTGTCACTGGAAGCTTCCTGGCACTAAAAATAGCCCAATGCAGATTTCAAGAAAACACTGTTAGCAAATGGATCACTGAAGAGAAACGTGTTACTCTGTGAGTTGCATTCACACATCGTAATGCAGTTTCTCAGAACGCTTCTTTCCGGTATTGATCTGAGGATATTTCCTTTTTCATCATAGCACTCAATAAGCTCCCTAATATCACTTTGCAGAATCCACGACAATAGTGTTAGCAAACTATTACAAGAAGGGAAGGGTGAAACTCTGTGTCATGATTCACACATCAGAAAGCAATTTCCTGCTCAAATTTTTATCTGAATTTATCCCCTCTTTCCCTGCAGGCTTAAATATGCTCCAATGTCCCTTCAGAAATCCGTCGTTGACGCAGTTGCAAATCTGCATAATAGAAGCAAAATTTTATCTATGCAATTTTCTGCTCAATTCAATATCCCTTAATATCCCTTAATGTTGCCTTAAAGGATATCCCTTAATATCCCTTCCCAGATTCCTCAGAGACAGAGTTTCCAAACTGGGCAATGCAGTGTAAGCTGTAACTCTCTGAAATGAATGCACACGTCAGAGAACAGCTTCTTGGAATGTTTCTTTCTGGTTGTTATGTCCTGATATTTCACTTTTCGCCATAGTATTCAATGCGTTGCAATATACTACATTTTTAGTTTTGTTGGAACAGTGCTCAACCACTGACTTATGAGAAAAGAGGTATAATTTCCTGATTGGAATGCACACATCACAAAGCAGTTTTTCAGAAAGCTTCTCTCCAGTTTTTCTCTGAAAATATCTCCTATTTCCCCACAGGAATGGATGCGCTCCCGAATGTCCCTTCCCGAATCTGTCCATGATGCGGTCTCAAACCTGCGTTATAGAAAAAAACTTGTATCTCTGTGAGATGAATGGACTTATCTATCACAAAGCAGTTTCACAGAAAGATTCTTTCCGGTTTTTGTGTGAGGATATTTCCTTTTTTGCCATAGCTGTCCATATACTCCTTAATGTTTCCTGGTAGCTTTTTCTCCAAACGGGATTCACCCATCTTCTATGAGAAAAAAAGAATACGTCTGTGATTGAAATGCACATGTAGCAAAGAAGCTCCGTCGAAATCTTCTCTGAAGTATCTATCTGAAGATATTTCTGTTTTCACCATAAGCCTCAAAGCGTGCCCTAGTGTCTCTTAGCTGACTAACCTAAAACAGCATTACAATACGGCTCAATGTAAACAGAAGTTTAACTGTGAGAGGGGACTTCACGTGACCTAGAGCAGTTTCAGAGAAAGATTCCTTCTGGTTTTTATCGGAGGGTATTTCTTTTTCAGCATATTCGTAAAAGCGTTCCCAATTGTCTTTCTCAGTATCCACAGAAACTGTGATTTCACACTGATCAATTCAAAGAATGATTTAACTCTATGAGATGAATACACACAACACAAAGCAGTTGCTCCAAAAGCTTCTCTCCAGTTTCATCAGAAGACGTTTCCTTTCTCACCACAAGCCTTGGGTACCACTTATTATCCTTTCACAGATTCCTTAAAGACAGAGCTTCCAAACCGGGCAACGTAGTTGTTTGGATGAACAGAGGCGAGATGGCCCACTTCCGGCTTCTTCACCACCAACTTTTCCCGCGCGCGTGAAAATGCAGCCGGTGCCCGGGAAGGTGCAGATCAACCGGGCATGCACCAGGTGACCTGAATCCCAAGATACCAAGATTTACCTGGCTGCACCTATGGAACGCCACCCGGCATGCCCGTACCCCACCTATTGCCCTCCCACTCCCAGAAAAGCCGCTCACGGCGAGCGCCCCACACGGACTTCCTCAGCCCCCCCTCCTGTCGCAACTGCATCAGGAACTCCGCCCGAGAGCTCCACCGGGCGACTTTCTTGGCCTCCTCTGCTGGAGGCCGGCAGATCTCACCCTCCACACCTTCTTCCCTGAAGCTAGGTGACCAAAAAACAAATTTGCAGTTTTGCTCCTACCCTTGCCTACTCGCTGGTTCTTTTGCGCCCGCTCTGGTGGTCTTAGAAAAACAAATCAGGTGGTGCCAAAAACCCGGGAGGAGACCCCTCCTCAGGCCTCTAAGGATTGAGGAACCTCCTCCTGCTCCCACGCCGCAGATGGACCAGGACCTGAGACCCGCTTCCCTCACTCTCATGGCCTCTCTGGGTTAAGCGCCCTTGTCTCTTCTTTACCTCCCTCAGCCAAAAATCCTGCACAGGTCCGAGGCCCACTTTTGAGCCCCCAAGAGGCTCGGGAGCCACCACGTGGTTCGAGAGACCCATTCAGGATGGAGACGTCC